>NW_019384946.1:173175-203210 GCF_000671375.1 Centruroides sculpturatus | reverse complement strand
ATTAATATGTACCCCTAAGTCTCTGGAACGGAATACGTGCACCAGTGAACCTACAACTACACGATTTATATTTTAAAAATAATTAAATTCACTTAGCATTCAAAACTTGCGAATTTTGAAAAAAACAAATTTGCTGATTAAATACGGACAACCGTTTAACTGAAGTAAAACGGATTTTCCCCTTGCTATGGATGTCTGCCTAGTTCAGTTCAGCCACAATCCGCTACAGTTCGCCTTTATTATCATGGTGTGGTTCCATAATACCACCTTTTCCTCTATAAATTTTTATACTGTGTTAATTTTCTGCTTATCGATTTTCAAGAGAGCAGTTAGGCACCAAATAGGGAAAGTGGCCCCTATTTAGGTGTTACTAACGTAAAGAAAAACCGGAAAACTCCACGTGTCCAGCCCGTTGGCCATGCGCAAATCCACGACCAACTACCAGTGTTCAGTGGTTTTAATCCACTCGGTCACTGGTGGACAAGGAAAATTTAGAATTGCACAAACGACGTCTTTATACAAATACTAGCTGTTACCTAAGGCTTCACCCGCGCGGAATTTTCAATTTGATAGAAATAATCCTCCCTCGATACTTCACTAAGATTCTTAACATTAGTTGTTACTATAAAAACAAAAAACCGCATCTAAAATAGTACAGTAGAAGACGTTCTTCAGATTAAGCCTTAATCCTCTCCTCCGCGGGTGGAGAGGATTAAGGCTTAATTTCGAAAAATCCCTTCTTACTGTGCATTTTCATGACGTACCCTAACTGTGTACCAAATTTCACCTCTTTAGGTTCAGCGGTTTGTTCTGGGCGATGATGAATCAGTCGGGACTTAATTTTATATATCACAAGTTCGGACACGTGCGCTGCGTATCTCGCCGACCACGCGACTGCCCGCGCGGTTACCTATCTCGTATACGTAAGCGTCTTGCCCCTCGCCATCCGCGACACCAAAAATATAACGCTTACCTAGATGATATCTATTAATTTATATGAATGTTTAATGGATAATATACAGCCTATGTCCACCCTGAAGGTCATTCTAAATATTGGTGAAAGAATTTTTGAAATCGGATGAGTAGTTTCGGAGATTACCTCCGACATCCAAACTTACAAACTTTACCTCTTTATAATATTAGTATATAGATTTAAAAATATGTTGCCTGAAATATTCGAATTGTATTATCTAAAAATTCATGGCTTAGGCTTATAAATTATTTATTTCAAATACACACAAGGTAATTCGTTTTTTATTCGAAAAATTTCAGAGGTTGAATCTTCGAATAATTTTGACCGTAAAAGTGAAAAAAAAACAAACAGAAAATTAAATTATTATTATTTTTTTCAATTTCTAAGCTTAACAGTTTTCTAATTTGTAGAAAAAAAATACAAATATATTTGATGCATTTTTTACAATTTGCATTGAGAAATAATAAAATACGGGCTGTTTTTAAATCTCTTATAAGTGTGACCTTTCGGTCGGCACCTTTCGGTCGGCACCTCTTTGGTACCCTGTCATGATTGACACCACCGTGTTTATCGGAACACGGAAACCGAGACGGCGATTACGTCACACCGTCGCGCGAGCGGTCCCGTACGTGGTCAGACGGATTCGTAATGTCGGATCGAAAAACAACATAAGGAAGTGACTCGCACTACAATTCAAACGTAGCAAAGATTTAATTTAAAAAAATAATGTGTATTGGATAAGATACAGAGTTCTAAAGTTATGCTGCGGAGAGAGAGTTTACGGAACGAGCGCGAGTTGTATAAATACCTGGGTGATAATATGGCTGTTCTCGTATTCAATAATTTGGCTGATTGGTAGTGGTTAATTGTCCGATGGGCGTTGAGACTGGTTCCGATGATAATAATATCCACAGCACAATGATGGCACACAGTATCCAAAAAGATAGGCACTGATCGATGATAATCCGACATCCGATGAGCACTGAGGGATGATCTCGGGAGTAAACGGTGTGGGTTTTTTTGTGTCGGAAGGACGGACGACGACTGACTTCTTTCCTCTCCGAGGACTAAAACGGCGACACATTCTTTTCGGCCGTCTCTGGTGATATTCACGGACGATTTCGGCCTGCAGAGGTTAATAGTTCACGAGAAAGCGTCATGTTGCTTTCGAGAAAATGTAACGGGAGACTTTCTCAGGTAGCTAAGAACAACAATTGTTGCGTAATTCGCAAAATGTTAATATTAAAGACTAGGTCTGATATAGGAATTTCTGCTATCTCACACAAGGGTTCGTCGAATCATCTAGTACAGAGGCATGGTATACCATGGTGCAGAGAAACCCGCGGCTTTCAGGCCATTTATGACTTTATGGCTTCTAGTATCACCTGATAATATAAAATAGCGTCTTAATGCGTTTTTTGTTCGTTTTACGATAAAAATATCTATCTAAACACAATTTATAGATAGTTTTGTTGCATGTATAGAACCTACTAGATGTATACACTTAGGCAAATCTGCTGTACAACATGCGGTCTTATAAAATTCCTTTAAAATAAGATATGGTTTTATTATTACAAAAGTTTCCTCATCTCTGGTATCTACAAGACATGTTTTCCAAAAGAAATATAATATAATTTTATTAATAAATTGATAAAATAATTTTAACATAAATAAAATAGTCAAGCCACAAGGCGACAGTTATGCTTTAAAAAATTCACAAAAATAATTTAAAAAACACAAAAATTCTTCATTTTTCTTTTAAGCTTTTTCAATTATTTTTGTGAATGTTTTTAAAATAATTTACACTGCAAATAAATTTTAAAATATTGTGACGTTGCTAACAGTATTTCTTTTGTGTATGTATAATGGCTTATTATTGTTTATGATATTATTAATTGTAATAAAATTTTACTATACAAATCTAATATTACAGCTGCACATTTGGATTTTAGAACTGCACAGATAAATCAAAGCTGCACGTTAAATTAAGCACTGTCGTATATCTTTCTATTTACTAATATCAGTTAATGCTATTAGCAATTTTCTCACGACACGTTTAATGTTTTGGATTTATGAATATTGCGGAGAAGTCGAACATCTTTCTTTAATTGTATAAAAAATAAAAAATAAACTTTCAAACAGACTGTACTTATATTTAGTACTTGTTTACATACAGAATATTTATTATTAGAAAAGGTTAGTTATAGCAATAGATATTTTATAAATCCTCTAGAAAAATACGGTAAATATATCTAGAGTAGTCTATATTTACCAGCACAAACAATGCTCTAGTTCTTGATTTAACCGATAGCATCGATAATATAGAATCTCGTCTCGTAATATAAAGAGATTCGAAGATAAAAATACCTACCGACTGCTATTTTGACTTTAATTTTAGCTTTAACGAATTCGGTTTTGTATCGAGATCAAACACATTTGTTTATTTCGATTGCATTTCTTCTCATAACAGGATTTTCCCCTATTAGTTATAGAAATAGAAAGAAGTGTTTATCGTTTATTCATAAAAAAAAGTCTTTCATAATTGCTGAAAAGTTTTTTTTCTGGGAGCGATTCTAATGATAATTGATAAATGCAACGACTTGAGTGTCCTGTAAATCAGTTCTAAATCGTTGTGCCGCGAACTCTCAAAGGAGTGCTACAAAATTCTAATCGTTTCTCTACTTTTTATTATTATTAAAAATGTAAACTTTCATTTATACAGCATTTTTGATGCGGTTTTGGCTCGAGATGTGCCACCGAAAATTGAGTACAATAACTTAAAACAGTTGAGAACTACTGACCTCTCGTTGTTAGAATTTTTAATAAATTTCATACGTAAGATTATTTATTACTTAGCAGTTTTATTCCAGATGAACGGATACTGAGCATACTTTTATTTTATACGTAAAGCAGAAAACATATTTTGAATAAACGTATTATACAAAAATGATGAGATAAAGACATGTAAATTTAATTGAAAAAATAGGAAAAGGTATTGCAAATTAGAAATAAACTGAAATTTCCATCTCTACTAGTAACTGAATATGCCTATATATATATATATATACTGTATATAGACCCAACCGTGCCATCTACACCTAAGTACTGCTACTGCATATACAAATCCTTTATATCATACACGTTCAAAGTATTTTAACTTGCAATATATAAAATATAATATTAATAAATATAAAAAATATATGTATTAATGTAAATATATTGAATAAAGTGTAGAAATATTTTCTTTCCACTTTCCTTTCTTTCAATACAAAATGACAAGATAAATTTTAATATTATCAAATTACAGAATAAGATAAATGAGTAATCTAATAAAATATAAATGATGTGTGTGTTTGTCAATACTTTCTATTGATATTTCGAAGGATCTATAACGTGAATCATTGACAAATGTAAGCGACGTATCAATTTTGCCCATGGGCGTTATCTCGTATACACACAAACACGTAACAAAGTATCCATATAAAATATCCACGAAAAGAAATAGAATGTCGCTAATAAAATTATTATAAAATAATTTAATATCGATTTATATGAAATCAGCTTATTGTGTAATCAATAGCATATATTATACGAATAAATAAGATGAGAGTATACTAGGCCCTCGATTTAACGGACTAAATGGAGAGGGGTAGCCGCTTATTGTCGAAAATTGGGTAGTCTATGTTTTAAAAACATCTTAATAAAGCATTTACAACGTAAGGATGTATTAAAATGTTATTATAAGATAAAATAACATTTATATTAATATTATATTTACGCTAATATTTTATTCGTATAAGTAGCATATAAATAATATATTATTTTATACTTATAGACTCATTGACCCGTCTTTTAGCCTACTCTATTCGCGAATAAGCCGCAAAAAGTTATAAATTTTACCTTCCCAGCTGTTATAGGCCTATATAACATAGGGAAAATATGACGATCGGTCAAAAAAGGATCCCCACCAAGATTTTTACATTTTTGGGCTCAGGGGACCTTGAAACGTCGAGAAATTTAAAAAGGTAGGGAGGGGTTCTGTATGTATGGATGTTAGTGTGTGTGTGTGAGGGGCACGATTTTGTTCATTCTCTTTGAAGTTTAATAATTCCTTTTCCTTTTGTCAAAAATTTCTGAAATTTTGCAGGGAGATTTGTGTATTAGGGGAATTAATACTATTAAATTTTGGTGGTTAAAGGTCGAGGGAATGAGAGATAGAAGGGGGCATGTGTCATATCTTCAGTAGAGTCGAACTTAATGATTTTACNATTTTTTTTTTTTTTTTTTTTATAAAACTCATCTCGACCGTCAAAATTAAGCTCTTTGCAATTTTATAATAATTAAAAATTTAAAAAGTTTTTAAATGTCATAACAGATGGTGCCACACACGCAGTTTTAAACGTTGCCGGGAAAGTTAAGCAATTCGTTGCTGGATTTTTATTTTAGAACAGGAATTTTTGTCCGTTAATCGAAGATTTATTGTATACACGATTCATTTTATCAGACAAATCATACACTCGCATTTTAAGTGTGTATAAAATTACGTTAATTTAGTTTTATACACGCTTTATCAAACGAATTTCGATTAATATTTAACATTTCTTTTTTAGTCTCAGTACACTTGCACTCAGACTGTAACATTCCCAATCACCGAACTGATGCCTTTTTTTAAGTATAAAAGTTTGTATCGCCAATTTTACACGCGATATAAACTTCTATTTTTAAATTTTACACGTATTTACATTCGTACGTCCTTGCGTGATTCAAGGACGAATCTAGGAGCGGAAAGGACAATTACCCCCTTAAAATAAAGCAAAACGATGTTATTTTTAACGCGCATTTTATAGTTTTAAATCATTTTACAAACGTTTATACCGACCGATATATTTATTAAATGGCTTTATAACATTAAATTTAAGTATTTATTATTTTGTTTTTTTAGCTTCCAGTCATAAAAATCGATCCTTCCCTCTCCTTAAAACAAGTAAAATTATGTCTCCTGACGTGATAAGAGATTGTAATTTTTAAGTGTAAATATTCGGAACGTCCTATAACAAACAATTTTATAATTATAGCTTATATTAAGAGTTAAAGGGTAACAACCTAATAAAGACGGTTTTATTGATTTTCGCGCAACAAAATTGAATAACGAGAGAGTATAATATTAATTCCAGTCGTTTCATTTTCATAATTTAAAATTCGACCATATTATTAAGCCATAATTATCAATTAAAATTTTTATTTTGGATAACTTCAACACTAGAAAATCAAAGAGTTTATTTACTAAGATAAATTAATTTAAAAATTTGTTTATATTGTAAAAGTAGTTTCATCATTTTTAATCCTAGAAATTAATAAATCCTAGAAAATAAATATAGAGAATTTATATTTTAAAACATTTCGGTATTTTAATTCTGTCGAGTGTTCTAGATACAATATCCTATTTTTAAACACGTTCTAGCATCGATATAGAAAAGAGTTATTAGGATGAGGTTGAATCATCCATCCGTTCATCCGTACTAATCACTACTCATAGAGATTTCAATAAAAATCGGAATAAAGGATGCTGAAAGCCATACCAGCCTAGATACGTTTTAAAATTCGTAACAGTTTATTAGAATTTAAAAAATTTGACATTTTGTGTGATTCTCTTAATCCCTTTCATTAAATATTTTTCGAAAATGGAATAGGTATTTTATATCAGGCATGGATAATAAATCGATCGCGGATATATATAAACAACAAGAATAGAAATTCCACACTTTTCACCATAAAATCTTTTAACAACCGCTGTGGGTTGTTGATGTTCTGTGTGAGATAACGAGTGGTCGTCTTTGTTTCTAATTGAGACACAGTGAAAAGAACACGTGCAGACAATAAACGAGAAACACGAGAAAATGGAAGTGCACTTTGATCGTAGCTTTTCTAGGTTATGCTGTTACTATAGAAATTGCTTTGTTGTAGATCTAAACAATTTCAGTTACGTGCAAAATGGATGTATCAAAATGGATGCTTATGATTTATGTAATGAATGAAAATAAAATTCATTTTGTTACGATGCTGCTGTTTAATTTATGTCTCAGTGTCTTAGCCAGAAAGAGGTAACCCGAAACTTCAATTACCGTGTAATAAATAAATATAATTACGTTTTGTAGCATAATTTTGTAAGAGTAGATTAATAAACTTTAAACGTTAAAATAATAATAATAATAATGTGATGATACGAGTAGATCATCGGTACTTTTGACTCGTTAAAAGTTAATTACAACTCACTTTAGTTAAGTCTGCCATATATAACGTTATTTCTGAATATAAACTATGAATGTTCATTTTTTATCTTTACATTAATATTCAATAAGCCTTCAGTTAGAAAAAAAAAGAATTAATAGAATAATTTAATATACAGTCTTAGAATTATATTAATATTAAAATGTAAAGAATTGTTTATGAAATCTTTTATTGACTTTTTAATTTTCGAAGCATTTTAAGAATACAAAATGCTTCGAAATTTGCTGTAGAGTTTTTATTATTTCGAGTGTAATTGGATCGAACATCATAAAGTGAGAAACAGAATGAGAAATTTCAATGTTTCGACATTTATACAAATATCCAATTCCCCAATTTCTCGTTTATGTTCGGAAAGAATTATTATAATAAATAAATAACGAGGAATTGGATTGGATAAGCTTGTCGAAATTGACGAGTTTAGTCCAATTTGCAATTGGGTAATGAATGTGAAATGATCGATAACTATAATATTTTTCAATATAACTTTTTATCTATGAAGGAAAATGCTTTTGTGTTCGACAGAAAATTTTCGTGTTTTACATTTTATTGCTTAAATTGAGAGAATTTCTATGGTCTTGATATACGAGACATATTTATTTTATTTTATTATTAAATGAATAGATTTAATGATAAAATTTCAAGAAATAATTAATTATTTAATAAGCAGTAATTTCAAGAAATACACCGTTTTTTATACAACGTTATACGTTACAACGTATTATACAACGTTTATTCCCATTATACAACGTTTTTTAACGTCGACGCCTATCTCTATATATTTACTTCTACACTACTTGGAGTGATTTGCATTTATTGCATTAATTAAAAATATATTGCGGAATCGTCAACTGGAATATTTTAACATGTTCAGTATTTGTTTATACATCATTTGTATATACATTGATGCAAACATATCATATTAATCTGTTTAATAATATTCTTCGAAAGCCAAACGTTGAACACTTATGCAAATTTCCATTCAATTCTTGATTAGAATAAGAGAACGACAAAATGATTTTTCTCACTTTATGAATATTAATATGGTCTAAGATTCGACAGAATTTGAAAATAGTGCAATTATTGACATTGTCACAATGCCCGGATGCAATTTGAAATTTATTTCATTTAAAATATATGCTCTCCATCTCAAATTAGTAGTGTCTTGCCCCTGTACATCATACTTTTCCGTTAGCAATGGAGTCTATCTAACTCCTTTCGGGGGAGAATTTTTGAATTGAAATAACGTAACTTCCGGTTTGCATCGGAAGTTCGTATATAGTTAATCGGGCCTCCTTCCCTAAACTTCACATATTTGATCTTGAATTTCATCTATCTAACACCGTTCTGGAAATTAAGGAAAGACAAAAGACAGACAGACGGACGGACGACAGTGGGATTTTTAGGTCTACAATTTTTTCAAATCGTAACTATAAAGGATGAATTGGCAAATCTACTATATCCGATGCCGGAAGGACGTAACGTTCTACGTCTTTCCGGCTTAGAGCGTTACGTCTCTATCGTTCCGAAGGCTGCGTCTCTCCAGCGACCGCAAGAGAAAAGAATCTAGGTACAGTAAAGTACGTGTTGTTTATAAAATGGCGGCGAGACGAATTGGTCGAATGCTTGCCACGGTAAACAGTTTTCTATATTATATTACCGAAACTTCTTGCAGGTCAAAGAAGATATGCCGCGAGTTCGGTAAATATTACCATTTGTATCGTGAAATAAAAGACGATGCGGCTTTTCTTCTTTGGAAGCGCGAACGGTTAAACTCGCGCTTCGCTTCCTGTACGCGCGTATAGTTTCTGTACGTCATCTTGTGGGCGCAGCAAGCTAAACTCACGCGCACATTCGCTTTTCTCGGTTCGTTCGTTGAGCTTGGAAGCGTTCGCGACCGCGGTCGCAGGACTCTGCCGCGTAGGACTTACCCTAAATTGACGCCCTAGGAGAAATGAAAATTGAATAACGAGAAATTGAATTTATCTTTGCATTTTGGAGATTTCCCGTTTTTTAAATCGTCTCTGTAGGCCTACGTTTGACAAAATATTAATCTGCAGGAGTCGGTCGAAACTGACACGAGATCTAGGATTTATCGTTTATTCCTGTAAACATATTGCGGATTCGTGACTTCTACTACATTAAACAAACTATTATCGTTCCATAATATTATTGATTGACACGTGACGTATTTAAACGTTTCGTTACGATTACGGATCGGAAAATTTCTATGTCACGTTTTTGCGTAGAATAAAAACCCGGTTTGGATTTTTCTTACGTGGAATTTCGACCTTGCATAATTTTCTTGGATAAAGCGACCAATCGACGGTGATTTCTGGCGAATCGGGTCAAATTCTTTTAACTCCGAATACAGCTTAAACGAAAGTTGCCATTAACCAGATTTTTAGCTTAACGTTAACTCCCATTAACAATCTCCGAGAGCCATGTTGTCCGGTGGCTTTATCTATCTTCTCTGTCAAGTAAATTTATTAGTTTTCTACCTCGCCATCGACCGTAACGAAAAGTAATCTATACTAATTGAAATTATTTTATATTTAATAGTTTTTAGTACTTTCTTCGTCTATCGATGCAGAAATTCCGAAGAGGAATTGGTACGTTGCTGCCGTTTTCGAACATATTCATCGGAGCATGGTCGGTCCTTTCAACGTGTCCGCAGTTCTCGACAATCTAGAAGCCTTTAGCCAGGCAGCTGACGTAGCGGCACAACACGTAAGTACTATATTTTTCATTTTGTTTCGTCCTCGCGTTCGATTTATTTTATTTTGACACGTCGCACGTTCGGCAATTAGACTTATTTAGGACGACAAAAGTCTATTTTTCTATTAGGCCCAAATAACAAAATTGGTCGTAATAAATGTTACTTAATAACCCACGTTCCTAACCTCACACTTCCTTTGTATTCGTAATAATACGAGCGCTAGCAACCTTTCCCTACTTTGATTGTATTTTACTTTTTTGTCATCGTCATAAACGATTTTTTTGGCATGCACAGTATAACTGTATTATTGTATCGATTAAATTATTAAATTATTGTTAAAAACTCTGAATTTGCAAGATGAAATTTCATTCGATAATTTCGTTAAGTTAGTGATTTTTTTATGAGACTTTCAAGAAAAGTTTCGCCGTGTACCGCTACTTTTTGTTGTTTGTATGTTGGTTTTAATCCCGAAGGTTAAATAATAAAAAATCCAGCTATCCCAAATGACCCCTTTATCTCGTTTACGAGTAGTCTCGGCATGTATTAGCCACATTCCACAAGAAAAACTCACTCTTTTCTTCGTGAAAATTTCGTGTTTATTAAAATATATCCGTTTCGAGTGGAATTCGATAGTTTTCTATTTGCTCCACCCATTTGGGAGGCATTTATGTCAAGAAAAAATATTTTTACGGGGAAAACACTCGTCTTAAACATGTCTAATTGCCTGGCTAGTCGGAGTAGTGGATAGACATAATTGACCTTTTGTCAATTCGTTATCAGAATTACAGATTCTATTTCAAGTTATATGACCTTCTAAGTGAAAGCCAACATTAAAAAACTGAACATTGACAGCTTTATTTTTATATAATTTTGATATTTGTAAGGCGAAGTTATGAAAAGAATGTTGTTTATCATAATTAATATCCTCGAGATAGGGTAAAAAGCGAAGTTAATTTTTCGAAGGTTAATTTAAAAGTTAATTAGCGACATGTTTTTTTTTTTTCCTTAACAAGTTTACCTTAGAGAACCACTTTATGCATAAGCTTTAAAAACCGTAATAATGCGATTTACGTAAATTTAATTGTGCGTTACCGACAGTATTGCGATGGAGTATATAATAAATATATATATTTTTTCTATTATCGCTTATCACACTGCGATAATCACATCTATTACGCTAACCGATAGCAATATCTACCAATATAAATTTAATAACCAGGCGTATCTAATCTTTCTGCTAGTTGAACATGTGAAGTTTTTCCATTAGAAGATAAAGAAGTACTGCAAAAACATTCTATCTCGGCACTTAACTATGCCTTTGTAACATTTAACTACTTTAATCTCGAGGAAAATTATATATTGTATGATCTTACAAAGTAAATCGATAAACGTTTATGGAGAAAATCGATATATTAACGTTACCTCGATACTAAGCAGCCCGCATTTGGAATGAATTAAACGGGATTAGAAGAACATTTAAAATACATTAATTTGACGATTTATTTCGGTAATCCGATAGAAATATTTTACTAAATTCTAAAAATAAAAGTTCCAAAATAATTAATTTAGTAGAAAATTGAAAAAAAAAGAGAAGTAAGCCTACTTCCGTGCTACGTATGTTCTGTTTCGAGTTGTTTTTCATCATTTTTTCGCTCCTGTACTGTACGTTACTACCTGTCACCCGTGTAAGTTCTGCAATCCTTTGGTTTCTCCATCGCTCACTCCTTCAAAATCGATAAAGTTCGTCGACATTACCCTAGGCGCAACGTCTATATAGTGATGAATATAAAGAGGAGATTCTTCTTCTACCTCTGTATATTCGATAACATCGGCTAAAGTTATAAGCAATCAATCAATCGTAAACACAAAATTGGTTACTTTTTATTCCAATCCCGGATTTTGAAATGAAAAAAAAAAAACTATTCAATGAAGTAGCTGGATAGATGGGCTTTCCTCTATAACTACAATAAATGGATTATTCTACAATACGATCTTTAGTCTAAATAGATCTAATATTGAATCTGTAAGATATAGCTTCCTTTCGCTCAGAAAAGATAAATAAAATACAGTATATATGGAAAGATCCTATTCGGTTTATAAGAGTTAAAGCGTAACAATCGTCACGAAGTCTCGACTTTTTGATCAGTTTATTCCTTTAAAAATTGATTAAATATGTTTCTAAAAGAATAATTATGATTTTTTTGTGTTGTTTCATCCAAATTTTTAAACTTTTTCCGTTTTTTCTGGAGCTATTTGGTCGTTATTTGCCACATCTCCACTAAGGATACACATCAACATATCTGTGTTAAGTAACGTGTAACTCTCATTTACATTTATAAAGAAAAATAATCCCGAATTATAAATAGATGAAATATAAATTGTGCCGAAACGATTGAAGCTTGCTTGTCGGTGGAGTAAATCCACATTAATATTTACGTTCTAAATCTTCGGACACACCACATTAATTTCGGAAGGAGAGAAATTTAATGTCGACATAGTCATGACGAGCCGGATAATTCCTTAGAAATTTCCTACATAAATAATTGCGGCGTCATCTAATTAATTTCTATACAACTGTATTCGTTGGAGCATTAATTTATCGGGATTAGCCTCTCCGACCGAACAAAGAAAATGTCAAAAGCGCTACATCTGACATTTATACGGTCGTTTACGATAAGGGAGACCTAAGTTTCGAATCCGAGTCGTCTGAGATAATACATGGCTGGGTAGATCGGAATATATTGAGTCCCTTCCTTAGTACCCGACCATTTCCACTGTATATGCTAGGACACTATGAAGTAGTCCAAAGTGGAGAGTTTTAAAAATAATAATAACGAGCTGTTATTTATTATGACATCGCCACAATTTTTAATTTATTTAATTTAAAATATATGCTTTCCATCTCAAATTAGTACTGTAGTGTCTTGCCCCTGTACATCACACTTTTCCTGTTAGCAACGGAGTCGTGCCGGTCATCTATCTAACTCCTTTCAGGGGAGAATTTTTGAATTGAAATAATGCGACTTCCAGTTTGCATCAGAAATTCATATATCAGAAGCTTATGGCCTCCTACCCCTAAGTTTTCCATATCTGGTCTTGGATTTCATTTATCTAACACCGTTCTTGAGATTAAGGAAAGACAGACAGTCAGTAGGACTTTATAGGTCTACAATTTTTTTTTTCAAATTGCATCCCAATAATAGCGAGAAAATCACTAGCTGACGAGAACATTCAGGTATTACTGCCGAATGTACAAACTGTTAAACTGATACGAGAGTCGAGACGAAACGAAAACTTTACATTGCATCACAACTACAAAAGAGCGTTTACACTTTAATCGGTCTTTCGAATTCATTACTCGCATAGCATAATTACGAAGAACTATAATTACAGAGGATCGATAATGGTTTTGGTCGTTCTTTACAGGATGTCGACATTCTCGTATTCCCGGAAATGGCCATTCTTCCACCCAGTCAGAGCAGACAACAGATCTTTCCGTTGTTAGAAGAAGTTCCGGATCCGGAAAAGGTCGAGTGGAACCCTTGTGTAGAAGGTGACGAGAAAGAAAACGTAATAACTCGTAACTTAAGTTGCTCGGCCCGGAGAAACAACATGTACGTGGTAGGTAACTTGGGCCGAAAAGAGAAATGCGAAGGGGATTCCGGATGCCCTTACGATGGATATTATCACTTCAATACCAACGTGGTGTTCGATAGGGAAGGCACTCTCATAGCGCGTTACGACAAGCATCACTTATACTTAGAGGACGCGTATAACGTTCCTCCGCATCCTAAACTGATTGCTTTCACTACCGAGTTTGGAACCTTCGGTACTTTCACTTGCTTCGACATCATATATTACGAGGCAGTAGAATTCGTACGCGATTTTAACTTGACTGGTATCATCTACCCTGTTTGGTGGTTCGACGAACGCCCCTTTCTATCTTCTATCCAGATGCAAGAATCGTGGGCTATTCGACACAATATCACTTTATTGGCCTCTAACGTTCACTTTCCCTTCTCTGGCTCGATGGGTAGCGGAATTTATTTAGGAGAAAAGGGTGCTTCCACTTACACTCACGTAGACGATAACAAGGCAAGATTACTGATAGCGAGAGTCGGAAGTTCCTCTTCGCAACCTCTCCAAATAGTCACCCACTCCGAGGAAGAACCTCTCAAATACCGATTTTACGAATTCGACTTAAAAAACTCCTCTTTGATTAAATTAGAAGAACCATCCGGTCAGGTGGAAACTTGCTTAGGTGGTCTGTGCTGCAAACTCACTTATCAAACTTCCACCCCTCTCGAAGGTTACTATTTGGCGGCGGTTAACGAAATAAGAAGCGGAGGACGTAAGAGATACTTCTGGTGCGAGGAGAGTTGCATCTTAATCAGATGCAACGACAAAAACAATAAAAATTGTTCAACCTTCCCCATTCTCACCGAAACAGTCTTCCACTCCTTCCACCTAGAGGGCAACTTCAGTAGCCAATACGTCTACCCCAATGTCTTGGTTTCTTATTCGGAACTCTTACCTGTCGACGAATGGAAATTCGACATCAAAGGACAGACAAATATCGTACAATCAAAAGGTTCGATCGACCGACCGATCCTGAGTGTCAGTCTGTACGGTCGCTGCTATCATCGCGACCCCCCCTACGCTCCTTAGTCAATAAAAACTTTCCGTGAAGTCGTATGTCTCATTTTTTTGTCTCTCGAATTCGGTGCGATCGGACCAAGCTAGCGGGATGCAAAGACGGGGAGGGAGACGGATCCGAGGTAAACAACCGTTCGATCGAAGGTGCTCATCGATCCGAGGCGCTCCTCCCCATCTCAGAGTGGTTTCGCTCCATCCCGGAGAAGCGGCGACAAGCCGTCTGCCTCCTTCACGTCTCCCGATCGAGGTAAAGATTTTCTTCCGTTTTGGTTCGGTTTGGGCCCGCCGCCGGTCGAATTCGCGCGCCTTTGACTTTTACACGCGGTAACGATTAAGCAACGAGCGGACTCCCTCGCCATCTTCTCTTAACCATCGGGCCCGCGGCCCGGCTAGCGCCTCGGGTAAAATGGCTTCCGTACGTCCGATGACGTCAGTGAGGACGTCGCTTTATCGAATTCGCGGATGAAGATGTAGAGGGCACTGCACATCCGCTCGTCGACGGTCGCTAACCGCATCTCGCTAGGTGAATATCATCCAACGATCGCGAGTTAACGGCGGTCAAGCGACCATCGCAAAGGTCAACCGCAAAATTCGCCACGCCATCGCTTGGACGGTAACCAACAGACGCGCGAGATTCGTATTTTCTAAGTATTAGACGCTTCTAATCATGCGGGAAATCATCTTAGAAAAGTTAAATTCGGAGACCGTTTATTACAAGAAATCACGGAAATTAACGTTACAATACAAATGCGATGCGTGCCTTTCGTTACTTACGATGATCAAGACACAGTTAAACTATATTTAGGCAAAGGACGATCGCTTTAAAGACGTGCAAAGCGTATCTTATTTTTCGATATAATTGTTTATGTTCGATGAACTGTACTTTTCTACCTTCCCTTTTTGATGCATCTTCCTTTTCCTCCAAGGACAGATTCTATAAATTTTCCAACCGCCCTTTGCTGTTGCTGCTCTTTTCTTCTTTCCGTTACAAAAGGCGGGGATCTAATCAATGAAGGTGAATATTAAAGCGAGTTTTTCTAACTGTTGCTAGGAAAAACTTATAAAAGAATGCTTGGAAGACTAAAATCTTCGGATAATAAGACGCAAGAAGCCTCGAAAATAGAAGTGAATTTGTGTAACGTAATTGTAAAAATTAGGATAGAAATTCTCGAATCTTTTCTTTAATCTTCCTTATCTTTTTTTTCGATATCCATGTAAGGATTTTCTTATTAGGGATCGAAAAACTGTATTCATCCGGACACTCGACTAATTGCTAAACAGATGTGTAGTAACGATTCGTGAAGAACGTTCACGCTCTTCTTTCCTTAAATCGATTATTTTATCATTCCCGACTTTGCAGAATAAAAGCAAAGTATAATTACTTATTGAGAGGATCTTTGCTTCCCGGGAAAAAACCGAGAGATAAAAAGGGCTGAAAAAGCGACTGCAGCCATTTTCCTCTTTCGAAAACTTCCGCGAGGGATCTATGTAGAATAATGATAGTGCAAAATCCGAGTAGGTGAGAACGATGACATATAAAGACGAGACAATTTAACAGAAGCCGGAACGCGATTCTGACCCGGAAATCTCCGAAATCTTCAGAGCATCGATCGATGACCGAATTCCAGTGGCGTGTCTAACCCCGAAACAAGTGCATTCTTTCTTTTCTCGTGCAGAATGCCAGTCGACATCTGAATTTTTTGCGATTTTTCAGGTATTTCGGATGGATTACAAGAGCGCCGTCTCCCTTTCAGCTCCAGGGAGAAGCTAAAATGGCCAATCCTGCCGTTCCCGCAGTGGGACCGGCCGTTGCCAAACGCACGTACGGAATGAACGTGGCCTGTCGATTACCGCAGCTGAACAGTTTGTGGTCCGTCTGGTATTGCACAGTCACCTTCTCTCTGCAAATCTATCTGGTCATCAGTAATATCCGCCTCTTCTCCTCGTATACCGTCCTGCCTTGGCCGGTCGGTACTCAGCCCTATCGAGAATTAAGTATGTACGTAGCGTCTATGGGCCTGGCCGTAGTTCTGTTGCCCTGTTTCGTGTTGGCTGCCCTATTGAAAGTTGGTAACTATCCTAATGACGGCACCAAGCTGGGAGAGGCGGAAGCCGACACCGTCGTTTATCAGAATCTACGCAAAAGAAGATTTTATCACGGCTTAAAGGTAGTATGGAGACACAGTGGACCCACTGCTGCTTTTCTGCATATGACTATCGCTTTTTCGTTGCTCTTTCCTCGTCTCTTCATCCAGGCGCAACTGATCAAGCAAGGATTTCTTAACAGAGGTAAGTTGAACTTAAAATTTCCTTTGCCTTCATCAAATCGAGCTTTCGAACTAAATATTACCACGTTTTCCCCCAGCTTTCTTATGGAGAACGGACTTGGATTTTCTTCTTCCTCCGCAAGAAAGGATGGTGGCTATTAGTTTTCTTTCTCGTTTAAATGTTACCGATGTATTGCACCGTCACCAAGACAACCATACAGTGGTACAGGTGGGTACCACTCATCAAATACAAGAAGACTCTACTTTGACGGTAGAATTCCTTAATTACACATTCTCTCTTTTGGTCTATGCTGTTCGTTATCCTTCTGTCTTCTGGAGAACCAGTCGATGGTTCGGTCTACTCTTCTCGTTCCAGATGGTTATTAACACCTTCCACTTACTGGTAGTCTACGCGGGGTTCTGCATTCTATACAAAGTTCAAGTTTTCGGTGCTCAAAGCGTCTTAGTGGATTGCACTCAACTGCTGTTGAACATTCCTTTCTCTGTGGTGCTATTCTTGGCTTATACCTGTCTCCTGGTCACGTCTGGTTCGGTGGTTTATAGTTATGGCATTCAAAAGCACCATGGCTGGCAGGGTAAACACTCGGCCGGTCTATTACTCCTGTACTCTTTGTTGTTCGTGGCTCTGATTGCCCTGCCTGTCGTGCCCTTGATGTACGATTATATGTCGGTTTATTGTGGCAGCCTGGACGGCCTGATGTTGACTGCCGTCTTTGGCACCGCAATACATTTAACGCTGTGGATTCTACTGTGGATTTTCCTCACCTTGAAGATTACCTGTGGGAAACGTAACGGGAGAGAAATTCCAATGGGCTATTCTCCCAACGAAACTCAACCCTGCGGTTACAAACCGGGAAAGGAGACGCCGCTCTTCGTCATCAAGGGAGGGCAAACGTATCAGGTTAGAGAAAGGGCCTCAAAAAAAGCCATCCTGCACATCATCCAAAAATCTCACGAGAGGGAACGGTGCACTTCTCCGGATAACGACGACGTTTATTGGCTTCGACCCAAGACCTTGTCCACGGAAGATATCAGAGAGGGAGGAGCACTGTTCCGAAAACATTCGGCCAACAAGAACAAGTTGAGATTCGATAATGCTAACGCTTCTGGTCCTTCCCCGAAATTGAGCGCTAAATTCAAAAAACAGAATGTTAAATTCGAGAGTCTGTCGGACACCAGCGACGACGGAGACTACGCCATTTTGAGAGATCTCGTGACCGAAAACGAAGAACAGGTAAGAGAACTTCAGAAATCGGTTCCTTTAACATTAAGTAATTGGGTAAGCGCAGAAAAAAATTACTATCGAGCCTCTATTTAAGAAAAGAAAAAAAGAAAGCGCACTGCACGCGAAATACCTTTTAAGGAGAAAAATTCGTCGAACTGGAAAGCGAAGACTTCGCTCTCCTTTTCCTTTTTTTTCTTTTTACCAGATTCGCCAGCATCTTTCAGGAAGCGTTGCCGATCTCTTTTGTTTCCGAGCAATGCCAATGGCTTTTATCTCCTCTACTTTTATCCACGCATCCCAACTTAATTTATTCTAAAAAAGTTAAATGACATAAGGGATATCGGGAATAACGAAAGCGAGAACAGATGCATTTTTCTCCGTCGTACAGGGAATAGATACTAACTGTAGGCTTTACTTCGTCGGGATAGCGATGGCCGAACCTTTAAAATATATACATATGTGTGTTTTGTACTCCTTTTCATTTTATAACAAATAATTTAAGTTAGTGTATTAACGAAAAAGGATGACGTAGGTACGATCGTTCGGCTCACGCTTTCTTAATATATGTAATTATTAAATAGGGAATAACCAAAAATAAGCATGGAAGAAAAATTTAAATTGGAATTTCAGATGATTTTTGTTAATTAACAGAAGGGGGAAGCAGAAGAAGTTTGCGAACAACTCCTCCCGTTTCCAATCGTCCATTAGCAACGTATGTTCCAGTCGGTGACACCTCATTCGATTTTTCTTTAAGACGGAAGAACCGACGGACGTTCCTCGTCATTCTAAATCGTTCCGAAGATGGCATTAGGCCCACTTTATTTGATGTCGGCGCATTAAATTTTACACACAATGAAACTCGAAGTAAGATTTGGCAAAAATCAGCCGAGGTAACTCGATTAAAAATAAATTAATTACAGTATTCAAGCTAATCGAGTGATTTTTTTACGACTTACAATGGGGGAAAGCCCACCTAGACTATGAAACCAAAGTGTAGAACGGATTGTTTCGCTGCCGATTCGGCAATCTGTTTGTTGCTATGACAACTGGAGCGGTGGAAGAAGGCGAATTTACATTCGCGGCACGTCTTTCTCCAACGTTGGTTGGTCACCATAGCAACAGATGACTGCGGGGAGAGCGGCAAAACGGCCGGCACATGCGTTAGATTAGGTTAACTTTCGGACGTTCCGCCCACCGTCCGAAAAACTGTTGCCAATGGAGCGGATCTCCGAAACGAAAACGTCATTAAAAATAAATTAGTCCTCCATCGATTGAAAAAACTTAGAATTGCTTAAATAAATCGAAACTTTGCGAAATTTTTTATTCGATAAGAAGCAGAGAATACAAATCCGACTATGACCGGAAAGCGAAATCAATGCGAACGAAAAATTTCGAGTAGCGAGACGTGTCTGACGGTTCCAACTCGTCCCATAATCTACGAAGCGAAAAAAAATCTTCGACCGAAAAAGCTAATATAAAACGGTTTCACACGCGAGAAGTACAAATACGATTTGTCACACACTTTTTTATTTCGACTCTGGAAAAACGAATGTCGCAGTCCTGGGAGAAAGATATTTATAAATGGCAAGACCATATATTTTAATGAGTTAGAATCTTTAAAGGTGTAATAAGTTTCTCTCGGTAGAGTAAACGAACGTCTTTCTTCACAGCCGATAAATTCTATCCGAAGCCGGAGGAGAGGAGATTTCTCGTGTTCTCGCGTAACGAAAAGAAATTCGAACATTGTGACGGTTTCTTAGCCATAAGAAAATTACAGCAGAGCTCGGAATTTAAGTGTGAACGAGGCATTGGCAGGCGTGAAGCGGAGACCCGGATGCTGATTGCAGTCTTTTGATTTTTTCAGGAGAACCGGGAAGAGAAGGAGAAGAGTCCGACGGAAGAGGGTTCCGTCGGGACCGAAAGAGCGTCCGTGACGGTGCACGGGAGGGGAGGCGACGAGGCGGGTCCCGCGCCCCCTTCGCCGCACTCGGGGAGCGATTCGTCCAGCGGCATCCACTCGCCGAGCAGCGCAGCGGGCAAAAGGGCTTCCAGCATGGAGAACCTGGCAACGTGCGAGTCGGCCAAACCCGTGTGGAAGAGCATGTCTCTGCAACGCAACGCGCCCTCTGCCGGACACGGAGAAGTCTACTACGGCGATCCGCGGACCACCTTGGTCATCCACCGCAAATTCCACGGTGCCAAAGCCGATCGGGCGGCGGCAGGCGACGAACCCTTCGGTAGAGCCACCAACATGAAAATGACGTCGTTCACCGACCGGTCCGACGGTCCTAAAGCTTCGCCGCCCTCGCCCGACAGAACCAAGGAAACAAACAAGGCTCGGGCGGGCCCGGTCGTCAACCCCACGTCGGACCAGGGCCACCGTCGTAGGGACTCCGCCAACTACTCTCTGCCCTCGTCGGGAGACTCCGACGTCTCGCACTCTTGACACAGGCCCTCTCTCTGACCGTCTCTCTAGTCTCGTGCCAAAGGCCCTCCCGGTTTTCTACCGCCGCCGCTTCGCCTCGATCCTCTCTTCGACGTTCCGTGCACCGGCGTTTCGTCTGTGTCGTCTCGTGTGCGTGTTTATTAAACAGTGCCGAACCGTGATTACTCTCGCTCTCTTTACTCTTCTACACCTTACAGATCTGAAAGACCGTTTCTTCTCGAAATCGCGTCCATGCTACGTCGATTAATCAATTTAACGCGTTAGGCACGTGTGTGTGTTCCCCAATTTCCCTGCGGACGTTCCGATTTTCACATTTTTGGCGATATTTTTACCTTATTTTCAATCGCACCATCGTCTTCCGATATCTTTAGTTTCATTTCTAACGTCAATAATTACGCAAACTCGGATAAGACAAAAAAAAAAACACCATCGACTATGCCAACCACACGAGCATCGGCCCAATGCTTCTCAGTTTAATCGAACGGTTTCGGTAATCATTGCCTATTTTACCCGATAATTAAACTATTGGATCGAACAATCTGTTCGTAATCATTATAAAAATCGATATTTTGAAGAATTTTTATGATTTTTCTCCTGGGAGTTATCTTGGCGTTTGATAAGTTCCGGCAAAATCAAACAAACTGAAGAGTTAAGTATGACAATAAACGTACGGAAGAACGAAGATACGGTGCAGTAATGGCCGCAGGCATTCCGCTGACGTCAATACTTGACGTATGGATCATCATCGATAAAGTAAATAGCAGACTCCGGTCGATTCGAATGAGAAAAATCTAGACTGCAGCTTTTTAAATCGGTGAAAGAGGCAAGAGAGAGCGTAGAACGGTTACCCGGTAATCTCGCCATATTCGAAAATAGATCCGCAATCGAGATTAGAAGAATTAATGGCGATTCATTCGTAGCTGCGTAATCGATCTCTCTATATATTCTCGACGCATAATGTCTTACAATCCGAAATAATGAAGAAATTTCACGATTAAATCTTCCAATTGCAGTACTGTTATAGCCTATAAAAATTCTATCATTACTGGAAAGAATTCTAACACCTTCGTCGTCGACTAAATGTCAACTCGTAAAAAACGCCAAATAGAATTCCTTCTATTCGCTTCTGTTTCCTTCCTATTATATCCTCATCTTTAATTTTGTACGTTCTCCAGTGGGCTCTTAACAGCACAACTCAAAATATAATGGACCGACAAAAGGATAGAATAGCTTTGTAGATATATTACGTTACTAATGTTTTCTTTGTGTATTCTATTGTTGACTGATACTCGTTAACGGTATATTTGTGATTTTCACAAGATATCAAGTTCCTTAACTCCACTTAACGAAATTTCAGTTCATTCTCCCATTCATTATTATCAGATATTACGTCAGCACATGCGGTCGATTTTAACGATGAAGAAAATGAACTAAAACCATGACTAACCGAACAGAAAACGTGTCAATAATCCGTTAAGGGTGCTAATAATCACACTTTTTTTAAATTGGAATTTACATAATTATAATTACATCGTTTGTACTAAATTTAATTAATAATTTTAAAATATTATACCCTCAAATTCTTTCAATGAAAAATATAAACGTGACGGTAAAAAAATTCTGCAAGAAAACAAAATTAGAAAAAAGCATTTCGTTAAAAGATGATCATTGTTTTTTTGGAAGAAAGACAATACTTACCTATGTTTTTTTCAGGCAGAAGTCTTTCTCTTTGCACTTGCCATCAAACCCATCCATCTGTACCAAGATGGAGCATTCGCCATCTTTATCTTTTAAAAGCTGTAAACTGTGTTATTGTTTTTTAATTAGTTCTTATGGCGTACTGGATGACTATTTATCTCTTTTATACTGGAAGACCAATATCAGTTCGCGATCCATTATTATGAAAACTTCTCTAGATGATTTTTCTTCATGTTTTTTTTCTATAAATATGTCAAATTAAAATCAATTAAATCGTTTACTTGAAGTATTTGTATAAATTCGAGATGTTAATAATTGTGGACAATATGTTTTGGGTTGATATGATGTTTTTTTTGTGATAGATACTTTACTCTAAAAATACGTGTTGTAGCAATTTTAAAAATAGTTATCAGTTATTAATATATGAAAAAAAAACATTTTATGAAATTCTTTAACAAAAAATTCGTTGAATTCTGTCTTGTTAACATGTTTATACGTTACATATACAAATATATGTGGAAAAATATGAAATACAAAAACATTTTTCTCAACTTTTATTATTTTTTTATGAGTAAAGAAGCAATATTACTTCTAGCTTACAACAGCAAAATACGAGGTATATCTACGAAACGAATGATGTTAGTTCCATGATATATTGATACGGAAGCAATTGGAGTGTCATTGACTACAGCCGTAGAATAACAAAATATAAAACAGCACGAATATGCCTGGAGGAAATGGAGTTATTTCTCAAAAATATTGATAACCGAAAAGATCGATTCTCATCTTCGAGTGATAAAATAAAAAATAAATAAAGAATGCAAGAATTCGTTTTAATTTTATTACGGAAACTGTTTGAATCGAACTGTTCCACTTCAAATTGAAATTTATCTGGGATTTCAACACCAATATCTTTACACGTTTAAAAGTGTACAAATGCATGTAATCATTAGATATTAAGTTGGAAAATGATAATGGCTATTTGCATCTTTTCTTAATATTTGGACGATTTTGGCGTACAATAGATCACGTCTATGCTTCTAGCGCATTCTTTCACTTCACGTGCAATTCGAACTTTGAAATATCGTTCGAACTCTGGAGCAAATTTAGTGATCGAAGCACGAGGTACTACTGTATAATTATATATTTTAAGCATAATTAAAGGCAACTATAACTAGTCAAATACTATTATCAGGAATTTTGTATGGTGCTCTTAAAGATAGCAGTAGCCTACTAAAAAAAAAAAAAAATTGCCCTTGGCATTAAAGTGGGTTATTCTCGTGGGAAAATATCCTTCTGATTTCAAAAATCACTTTAAATTATTTTGGTAACCACTAAAGAGAGGTTTAGAGACGAATAAACAAATCTGTTATGTCCTTCTACTCCGACATTCACTAGATGTCAAGAATCATCCAGATTCCCAAATTGACTTCTGAGTGGTTCTTGACCTCTAATAAATGTCGGATTAGAAGGACATAACAAATTTGTAGTAGTTACCAAAATAAGTGATTATATCCAGCAAATATTACTAATTTTAGCTTTATATTAATCATTTTCAAACTTTTCTATCACTCAAAAATCAAAAGATACAGACACATCCTGTCTAATGGCACACATAGAACAGTACACAAACAAGATAGCATACGGATGTATCAGTATCAGTATCAGGATAGCACATGTATCAGTGAAAATCATTATAATGTAATTTTGTTTCTTAATTTACACCGTTTTGAACATTGGTAGATATATCAGGATGGGCAGACACATTTTTAAGTGGAATCCAAACCATGTTTCGACCCTGCAGAATATCAAAAGCTTTGCATCAAAAGTAGCTGCTGTACAAGCTGAATATGGTAAAATGAAAATATAATAAAATAAAAGAATAAATTAAAAAATGCACCACTTGTCTTTTCAGTCATTAACGAATTAATAAACGATTCCTACTTTGGCCGATTATACTCGACGTTTCAAATAATAAAAATTATTGTAGTCTGTCCGATTACAGGTGCTATAGATTATTATTAAATTCTGGAAATTAATTTTTTATTCAAATATTTTTTATACAGACGATCTAAATCAGAATACAAAAATTCCCCGTGCTACGAAGCCATCTATTTTCCGCAACGGCACAGAAGTGTGACGTTGCAAGATGTGGAGGGATTTAATTTAATAAAGATTACAGAATTTTTAACTCTTTATTTATTCCTAATTTCAAACATTTAAATTATAGTATTCTTAGTAAATTTTGCAACGACTTATATTTAGCATTAATGATGTAAGATAGGGATATTATCTTTTCTTTAAGTTCAGATTCATTAATATCTATTGGCAATAGGTTAGAAAGATTTAATTACGAGTCCTGAAAATGTTTTTAATTTTATACATATTTGATTTATTTTCAAATGTTGCAATCAACCTCTGAATACTTTTAACATTGCTGAAAACAGAAGCTGCAAGTGAACATACTTTTTCTAAGTAGCATCGAGAAGTTTTAAATTACCTACAATTTTTCGAAAAAATTTGTCCGAGTTGGCGTGGGTAAACTCACGCCAACTCGGTTTAATTTGTTTGAAAGCTATGTGTAATTATATATTTTCTGTAATTAACATTAAATCAGGACGACAAATTTGAAGTTTGCTTCAGGCACCAAAACTGTTCGGTATGACCCAGGTCTTCCCATTAGCTATAGAAATCCATCTCTTTTTTTCTTTTTCTGTCCTGTGGGCACTAAGAGGATTTTTTAGCAAGTCCATTATGGATTCGGCCAGGCCCACAATGGGGCGACCGGGTGGTGAGGGACGGGGCCAACATATCCGGATGGATCACCCCCTGCAAAATTTCTGGGGATTTTTCGACCCGTCCGGATTCGATCCCGAGTCCCCCAGAGCGATAGACTTGACCGCTCGGCCATCTGACCACTCTATGAAGCTTTGTAAGCCCGAAGATTATTTAGTCAGGAGACCACCCGCGTTATACCGATAACGTTACCATGACCCCAGTCTATTGATCATGTGACTAGCTTTATTCCAATCTTCACTCAATACGGTTGATTATGCCCGAATATAAGAACAGAAGTGTGCAAATATATTAGGGGACTCGGGTGCAGAAGGTAAAAGGTGCCCTTTGTCTGTGTTGAGAAAACGGAGAAATTAAGTAGAACTTAGTTTTAATAAATATGTTATACTGTATAAGTTCTTTCTTACAGTATCCAGAATGTGCGCTTTAAACAATATTGAGTTTGGGAACGCACACATTCCCAAACTCAATATTGTTTAAAGCGCATTAGAAGGAAATATGCTTCGTGTTTAATGTTTAGGAACACTTCGTGTGGAATACTTGTCTTCCCTCAAAGTACAGTATTCATCACTTGTGCTTCAGATACTTGTAACATAACCAATAATTATAAAAGAATTTGAACACCGTTTATAAATGAACAGTTTCTTTATATGTGCAGTAGTTCATGGTGTGTCAATCCACTTATCACACGTAAGAGCGCAGCAATTGACACTATTCATTTATGTAATCAACTGCTATTTGGAAACGTTTTTCAACTTATAGTGGTAGTATTAGCGTTTTGTACGAATGTACAAAACAATATTTATTGTGCGGCGTGGAATTCGAAATCTAGGCAAAACAGTTTTCATAAATCTTCTGAAGCCAAGCTACTGAAGAATCTAGAATGAGTTTGCATATGCTTAATTAATAGCTCTTTCAAGAGCTGACTACGTTTTTTTTTTTTTAGTTCTTTTGAATATTTTATTTAAAAATATTGAGTATTTATAAAATAGCCTATTTTAAAAATTTTAACATATTGGTCAATCATCTATCACGTCACATGACGTTTTACGATTACTTTTAATCTCTTAATTAATACAATCCTAATAATCCCAATGATTTAAAAATAGAATATTTATAATGTCCCATTTCATCTTCCTGGCTGTTATGTATACATAAGGGAAAATACTGAAATCTTGTCAAATTTGACCATTCCCCTTTTGTCCACCGCTTTACCTTTTGACCTCTTGTCTACCACTGCAGATATATGATAGAATGTTTGTCTCTGTTCTTAGCATTTTGGTCAATCTGCACCAAATTTATCATATTTATTCTTTGGGACCCCAAGGGAACTATAGATTACAACGAAAACCTGAACACCCCACCCTTCTCTGATTTCACCCCCTTATTAACTTCTAAACCAGTGATTCTCAAACTTTTTCGATCCACCGCCCCCTTTGTTCCATAAAGTTATACCCAACGCCCCCTAACCCATTTTCTCTTGTGTGAGAAAAGGATTGGAAATATTCTTAGGAAAACTTTTCTATGAATCTCACACTTTGTGCCCTTACTGTACATTGTTCTCATCATCTGGAAACCATTAAACGCAATGTTTCCTCTTATCAGCCCCAATTTTGCCTTTGGTCACCGTTCAATACCCTGCCTCTATCATAGATCTATTCATCGCGCCAGAAGGGGGCGTTATTGCTTACTTTGAGAAACGCTGAGCTAAAATAAAAGTCAATGTGTTAGAAATATTCAAGTTGTGACCTTCAATAAAAAATAAAAAATATATAAAATGTCAACATTTTATATATATTCCGTCGAATTTTTATATATAGAATTTGTCTGCCGTCGCCCCTCTATATTTCCTTAACGCCCCCCAATTCTCTTTGAGCCTTCTACTGCCCCCCCCCTGAAAGCCTCCAGCGCCCACAAGGGGGCGTTATCGCCCACTTTGAGAAACGCTGTTCTAAACCTTTGCCCCATCTGCACCAAATTTTTCATATTTATTCTCTGAGATAACGAGGAAAATCTATAGATTATCACGTGACTGTCATTTGACTATAGAATTTTCATGAAACTATTCTATTATGAAGTTATTGGTGACTGAAAAATACTTGAAATCCCATTAAAAAAATTGGTGAAACAAGGTTGAAAAAGTAAGGCTCAGTAAAAACATCTAAAATAAAGAAAATATTTAGGATATTTTAATATTTTTCAATTAAACCTTTTTTTTTCTTGCTGTCGAGCCCCACTCAAGTTAATCATTAGGCCTCTAAGCCCTAATGATTAATCCACCACTAATTATATTAAATGATTTTACGATCTACCACGAACAAGCAGCGTCAATTTCAATAACGTACTTTCGGATAATTCATTTATTTATACATTCAACTGATGGTAGTGCCGTACAGCATAAGTTCACCATCCCCCACAAAAAGTATACAGAACCAATAAAAGCTACGAGAAAACGAACTGTATCTAGTTTTCACACTTAGATTTGTTAGATACAAATCATAATACAAAAGATTTTACGTATAAATGTAAATGTAAAGACATACTACGATTAAGGAAAAAAACCGCTATCGTCTAGAGAAGGCATGAACAACCATTTTCTACGTAAAAAATAACGATAAAATTTTTGCTGCATACTTTCTTAAATTGGGAAATTGATATATTTATTAATATTTTGTGTGATGCGGGCCGCAGATTGCTCACCCCTGGTCTAGAGGACAAAGAAAAATGACGGGAAGATAAATGTCAAGTTGAATTATTTTAGAAAACTATAAATCTAAATATATAAAATTACTTGTCCTGACTGACTGACTGACTAATTCATCATCGCCCAGAGCAAACCGCTGAACCTAAAGAGGTGAAATTTGGTACATAGCGTACGTCATGAAAACGCGCACTAAAAAGGGATTTTTCGAAATTCCTAGGCGGAGGGGAGAGGGAGAGGATTAAGGCTTAACCGGAAGAACGGCTTCTACTGTACTATTTTAGATGCGATTTTTTTTGTTTTTAATTACGTTTAGTCTTCATTGAGTACTTAGGTGTATTAAATTGATAACATTTCAGACATTGTTATAAATATTTTTGTCTATTTCGATTTTAAAAATGTTCGAACCGTTTTAAATTCGAATTTCTTTTTGCATATTGGTTCGATTGTAAACGTTCCAGAAAATTGATCAAATTTAAAATAGTTCGTTTGATTCTCGACAATTCTCATCATTCTCAGCGGTAGGTGTTATATAACAATTACTATGGTTGTTGAAATACTGAATATAAATGGGGTTTGCTTGCAAAACCTCCGCGGGCGAAGTCGCGGGTAACAGCTAGTCATTTAATATAGGCACAAAGCTGTATCTATTTTTAATTAAAAGAACATTTTATAAATAAATACAGTATTGTAAGTTCGCCGATTAGGAGGGAAGTTTTTATTCCCTACCGTCGGGATGGCTTAAGGTCTTTTCGTATGTGACTGGCGGTTTGGAGGAGGCAGAAAAGACAAGCGTTTCACAAAGAAACCGTTTATTTATGACGAATATGCTTACATGAGATTATCAAGATCCTGGGGTTCGAAGCTCTGTGAGTTGTCTTCAGGTTCCTTTCTTTTCGTTCTGGTCCAACGCTGACAGAGCCCCGGGCGGCGACAGTTTAATTAATGTTCGCAATCGGGAGAACCAGCACCAAACAAAAAAAAATTAACGGACGTGATGTTAAACATTTAGACGGATATAAGCAAAGTTTCTCTAGAACTGCAAAATCTTAGATCTGAAAATGAGCTTTGAAATCATAAAAATCATAAGGTGGAATTAAATTTTCCACGTAATTCTCAATGCAATTCTTTTAATTTATATGAATTATAATTAAATCCTATATACTCTCTTTGAAGATAAATCATTCATTATCTTCGTGCAACTTCTATGTTGTCACTGTTCGTAATTTCAAATAACAGTTCTCCTATCAGCCATTCAACAAGCTTTAGATCAGCGTTCTTCAACCTTTTCACATCTGCGGACCGGTAGAAGTATAAAGATAATTTTCTTAGAATTAAACTGGCCCTAACAAGACGTTAATTACTGTGTATTGCAATGGTGTTGCTTTCCTTCGCACATCGATCACTCGCTCTCCAGAAAACCAAAACTATACAAAATAATAAGTGTACTAACAAGGGGACCTTACGGTCTCGAAAATTCAGTTCGGGATGAGACTTTGCAGGTTAGTAGTATCCCTCAAGGGTGTCCACCCAGAAGAATTGTAAAGCGCACTAGCAACAAGATTCCGAAAAAAAAGGCTCTAAAGTTTTAAGCGCAGCTCATATACCGATCGATTTTACACTATGGCAGCACAGCGAAATGGCTGAGCCTGTAGCGAACTCGCTTGCCACGCGGACGATCTAGGTTCGATTCTACCTTCGGCTACCTTGTTACTGGGCAGGGTTTCAGAAAATGTGACTGCAAATCTAAATGTACCACAAATAGGCGTGCTTGTCGCAAAAACCAACTGCTATGTAATTCAAAGTGTCACCAATCTTTAGATTGTACTAATAAGTAAGTACAATTTTATCATGTTTTGCAAATTCATTTCCCTAATAGTAATAATATTTTAAACCGTTTGATTTTTGTATTAAAGTTTTTTTAATTGATTGATGATTGATTCAATCAACTAATTTGTTAATTGTTTGATTGTATTAACTTGATTTTTTAGATATTGAAAATTAAATAAATAACATTATGTTAATTTAAGCGTACAGAAACGTTGCTGTTGTTCCAGCAAAAATCTTATTTTCATTTTACCGAGTGCCTAGTAGGTAATGTGCAGATTACCTAGATACTCTGCGCATTACCTAGGTGATTTGAGAAATAGAACAATTTTAGCAACTTTAACGGATCACCGTAGTTAATGTGCAGATTAGCTAGGTAATGTGCACATTAACGGATTTCGAGCTTTAGCGGTAACATATA
>NW_019384946.1:163278-172939 GCF_000671375.1 Centruroides sculpturatus | reverse complement strand
AAAAAATTTATCGCGATTTTAATTTACCTTTAATGACGCGCTATTAACGCTTAATTGTTTTTTAATGTGGTTTTTTTTTTTATCAAATTTAATTGTTCTAAAGTTGTAGTGCACGGATTTTACTTTGGTAAAGTTATTTAAAGCTAGTTTCTGATGTCAAAAACGACCTCCAATAGTTTTTTTAATTAATATATTTTATTATATATACGTTTAATTAAGTCGGGGGGTCGGAAATCGCAATAAAAATTTTAATTTTTTAAAAACATTTAAAAATATACGGCCAGCTAGTATTCACCCTACTATAAACCCCTCTCCTCCCGAGACTTCTGAGAATGTCCCGGGAAATCCAACACCAGCTGTTCTCAAGGTCATCCAGCTGTAAACACAATGACTCATCGGTGTCAGATTTCACAGAAAGGAAAGAGAATGGAAAATAAAGTTTGAAGCTTTTTCTTTAAAATTAACGCATTTCTTTCGTTTCTTTTCAGTTTTAAGTATTTTTTATGTTTAATTACATTAACAATTTCTTCAATTAAAAAATCAACTTAAACCATTTTTAATTACTCCAAAAGCTCACATAACATTCTCAGAATAATGGTGTGAATTACAGTTTGCAAAAGTAAGCACTAAAACTATACCCTTGTAAATCTACATTACTTTTTTGAAAAAAAATGCAAACATATTACCTCCCATCAAATGGAAGCAATTGCACTTCTTTCTGCAAGATTATTATTCTACTGTAATTCAACACTATCAGGTCAACATGAATGCTATCTATTCAGTATGGTAAAATTTACATCAGTGTGCCCATCTTTCTCTCAATCACCTAACATTTATAAAATGAATCTAGGTCTATTTAAATAAAGCAGTACCTATCAAACTAGGATCCATCAAAACTCTCAGAAGTCTGAAGCAGAGCATTTAAATGTTTTTATAAACAATTTTCAAACAAATTTATATTTAAATTGAATGCACTAAAAATAAAAAAATTCAAACATACTTAGTGATTTTAATTCTTATACAAACTTAGTGATTTTAATTCTTATGAATTAAAATCACTAAGTTTCTTCAGCACTAAAAAGCATAAGCAGAACTAATAAAAATATTTTACTGTTATAACTTAGTGTCTCTACCAGGGCTGTGGAGTTGCGTAAAAATCTACCGACTCCAACTCTGACTCCGTTTCATATACATAACAAGTTGGTAAGTAAAAGGGACATCGGAGTCGGCGGATTTTTTGATGACTCTGACTCCACAGCCCTGGTCTCTACTGATAATTTCAGTTGTCATGGCTACTATATTAATGTAATTCATATATTTCTGTTAACAAAATGTGTATATGAGAGGAATAAGTTATGTTTGTTAAAACTGTACAAGGGCACTTATTTATAACTAAACTAATGTATATGCTTTGATAATCTATAATCTAATAAAATTATCATTCAGGCAATTATAAAAGTTAACAGTATTTGTTAAAAATCCATTCTTTGTATATAAAATACTTAACTTAAAATTTTTCTGTTACTAGGTAAAAAAAATAATAAAAACAGTGGCCCTGGAAATCAACAAAATAGGAATAGGCAATTTGAAAATGGCATATGCAGTAACTAAAAACGTATCAATTATATTCAATTTCTATAAATTAGCTTTTATGTATGCCAAATACCAAACTTTTATTATTTCAAACTAATTCAGTTAAATTGTACAATTATACATGTTTCACAAAACAAATATAAAAATATATATATATTCAACTGTTTCATGTATTAAGATTCTTTTACTTAAAGTAAAATGAAACAAAAATGCACAATGATTATTCAATTAATTAATTATTTAGAAAAGCATCACTTTTTGTTTTTCTTGCGTGATGACTTCTTTGCAGTAGAAAATGTTAAATCTGGAATAATAAACAAACAAATGAATTTATTTTCAATATAATTAAAAAATTAAAGTTCGAAAAGTGTATATTTAATTCATATAAAATTTTAACTTTAATTAAAGCAGTGTTAAATAATCTACTATTTTATTCTATATTAATTTCATAAATGATAAAAAAAACAACTGTTAAAAAATTAACAGTTTTTAATCTTTTGTAAAATATTTTAAATAACTATCATTCTTTAAATTAATTAATTAATTAAGAAGCAAATATTTTATTTTAGACATAACTCAATTTTTATAATTAATACATATATTTTTATGATCCAAGCCAAAAATGAGAAATTTACTTTTTAATCAGAAAACCATATATAGTATTTTAGGAGAGCAAGTCAAAATAAATTGAGACTGATTTTTTTTTCCTGTTGATAGTACAGGACAAATTCAAAATCTGTATTGATGAAAATAGTAGTTATTGATTTATTTGCCTAAAAAACTGCACAGAAATAGGGTACTCTGTTTGGTTACTAGAACACACAAAGCACACTAGCTGCTATCTATGACAAAATGAAGCACTGAATGGACAGTATACAATGAGAATTATACACACTAAAATTTTGTTTTCCTTTATGAAAAACAGTTATGGAAGATTATGAAATGTTGAGATAGATACTTATTAGTCCTACAGAAACTGCACTTTATAACTACCAACCACTTACTGTATTTGATGGTTATAGAGTTGATAGTTGAGCTTGAGGGTTGATATATAGTGAAGAAGCTCTTCCATAAACCATGGCATTTTGATGGTTCAAGACATTCTATGAAAATTGTAACCTGCCTTTGAAGTAGACTCCAGTGATTGTTAACTGAAGAACTCATTAGTCATCAGAAGACTACTGAATTACTGTCAATGAACTTTCTGATTTGCTGAATGTCACCCATAAGAATGTCCATACAATTCTACATGATCATTTATACATAAAACATGTGTTCTGAATGGTTTCCCCGGTTTTGACACTTGAGCAGAAGCACTTTCAGAATAAGTCCAAAAAGAAGTTGAAACATCTGGTGGCTAATCTGGACAACATATTTCTGAAATTACTTACCATTGATCATGAAACTATACTACATCACTTTGATCCTAAAAATAAACAGGTCAGCAAAGTGTAGAAATAGTCATCACTTTCTTTGATTGCCAAAGAATAATATACCATATATTGCACATACACAAACATTGGACTATTATGTGACCTGGGCTACTAATCCTTGTCTTCTGACACCACTGTGACTAGTGTCAGGTCAATATGGAAACATAGGTCACATGAGCGGTCACATGTGCAGGCTATTGGGCAGATGGAGTGAGAGACAGAGCACTGGAAGTGACTTGTGCAGAGACTAGGATAACAAAACAACCTAGTTTATTTTAAAATAATTTAAAGAAAAATACATGGACCCTGGGGTCTATAGGATAAAGGATATATTTAATTATATCCATGCCTTAACGAGTTCTGAGATAGAATGAGTTTACAAAAAGATGTGCAGTGATAGATACCTGACATAATGGTGGATTTCCATAGGCTGGAGTAACCTCATTGACTGGAGTCAGAAAGTTCGGTGAGTAGGAGACGAGATAGTCCTATGTGGTATTCGGTGACGATGTTAATGCACTCACTAATTCCGCAGGTGATCAAAAAGTTCACTAAGGTAAACGAGAAGGTGGAAGAGCCCAGAGGCGATGTGTGTAGTTAAACTGTGTGATAACTGCATTTTTGGAAGAATGGACGACGACTGCCTCAATTTTTCAGTTCCTTGTTATCTTCAACCGATGAACTTAAGACAACAGGTCGGAAGGTTACAAGAAAGCATCACTTTTGCTGCTGAGAACTCACTGAATAATTAGCTCCCAGGTGTGAAAGTTGACAGTTATCCAACAAAATGGTATTGTTAGGAAGTTATGTTATGATTTAAGTAAGTAAACAGATTACATATGGAGTCTCACAATAATACCTGGTCAGTTCTGTATACCCTGTTGAATCACATCCAGAAAATATGCCAATGGTTGGCAGATGCATCACAACAATGCCTGCCTCACACATTGCTAATATAATGATTGAGTTTTTGAACAAGAAAAACATTTCATGTATTCCACATCCACCATTCACATACAGCCCAGATTTACCATACTTTGACTTTTTCCTATTCTAGGGTTCACATTTGTCCCATTTTTCCTGGGACAGTCCCAGTTTTTGATAAAATGTCCCGGGGTCCTGATTTTTTCCCAAATGTCCCACATTTTACAGGAAATGTAACAATGTATGTATATAGATACAGTATGATATAAATAAAGAGTTATAGCATATTATTACAGAATAAATATTGACTATAAATCAATGCACTCGAGATTTTTGATAATTTTTGTGTTCAACTTTGGTGATTTACTTCTGTTTCATCTGGAACCCTGTCCAGCAGTCTGATCAGATAGACAGTTCATACGTAACAGTTTGAGCATATCATACTACTCATAGAAGATTTGTAGATTGTTATAATTTTTATTGTTTTTCATCTGCATAATGCAGAAATGTACATGCAGTATTAATGATAATATTAGAAGAGAGTTTCCCTTTATTAAAGGTATAGATGAAAGTGTGTAATGTATATTTTGTAACTAAATTTTCCATTTCACTTGGTGGTCAATCAGATATAATCAATCATGTAAAAATGAAAAAACATAAAAGTGCTGTTCAAATGAAAGTTTCCAGCAGCAGTATATGTAATTTCTTAAAATGTGAAAATCTGAAGTGAAATGGATAAACAGTTATCACTGGTAGCACAGGAAGCAACCTTTGCTTATCACACAGCAGTGCATAACCACAACTTTAAGTCCATGGACTGCACAACTGCCATCATAAAATACTTTTCAACAATAAATTCAGATGTTTGCAAACAAACTGCAAGGCAATAATCACTAATGTTATTGTGCCATTTACAATAAAGCAAATCAATGAAGACTTGAAAGAAGTTTGTTTCATATCAGTATTAATTGATGCATCAAACCACTTGGACAAAAAGTTAGTGCCTCTAGTTCTGAGATATCATGCGGTAAAAGGAGTTAAGATGAAGGTGTTATAGATAATTAATTTAGGTGGTAAAATTTCAAAACTGTTATTTTCTTACGTGTTGGAAATGTTAAAAAAGTTTGATCTCCTTGAAAAGGTTATAGCTTTATCAACAGATAATACAGAGACGAACTTTGGTGGAAAGAAGAGAAAGAATAATTTGTACTTCAAAATGCAAGAAAACACTATCAACCATTTAATTGGCATTGGTTGTCCTGGCCATGTGATACATAATGCTGTGCAGCCTGCTGCATATTGCCTACCTGTAGATAGTTAATAGTTAACAAGATTTACCAACATTTCCACATTTATTGTGGAAAAGCTGAAAAACTCCAATTATTTTGTAAATTCACCAATAGAGTATAAAACTGTTTTATGTAACAGCAAGACAAAATGGTTCGCTCTCTTGCCTGCATTCTAGAGAGTTATTAGAGAGGTTGCGGCCGACGTTTTCGTCACGAAAACGTGTATGTCGGACGTTCGGCGCTGCCTTTCCTTAAGCCTAGAAGTTTGACAATGGCGTTTGGAATATCGAGCGCAATTCCACCGACTATCCAAACACCATTGTCAAACTTCTAAGCTTATGGGAAGGCGGCGCCGAACGTCCGACGTACATGTTTTCGTGACTAAAACGTCGGCCGCAACCTCTCTATTGACTTTTTCCCGGCATTAAAGTCATAAAATTGAATATCAAACTCAGATTCTTTTAACCCTGGGGTAATGCAGTGGGATGTTTCGCCACCCCCAATGTTTCAAAAGTTGCACTATTCATAGATTTCGCAAGAAATATTTGTGTCCTCTTCAGTAGCTTCATGATTTTATGTATAAAGCATGCTCAGAAATTACTACAATGCTGCAGAAATTCCAGTAAGAGAAAAACAACAGTTCTCAGTGGGGTGTCCAAACACNTGCATGTGTGAAAAAGATTAAGTGAAAAATGGTGCAATATATTTGCTCATTTTACAAAGCAAGTTATAAATGTTTAGAATCTAAAATGCCTAGTTAGTTTTTGTTTGGCACTCCCAGGATCCAATGCAGCCGTTGAATATACTTTTTCATCAATAAATGTAATGTGGACATACCAAAAAAAAACCACAGACTTAAAATTGAGATGATGAAGGTTTAACCATTTTAAAGACCCATTTTAAGGATTTCTCTTCTGCTGAGTTCAATGTCCATATAATAAATAAAAAAACTCCTTGAACTGGTCCATAAATCTGATAAATATTTTGACGAATCTAAAATATACAACTTAACTATTACGTATTTTTTAAAGCTGCAACTTTTCTAATTAAGTGTGTTTGTGAATATTTTTTTGTAATATAATTGTTTTTGCAAAAATAAATTTCAATTTAAAAAAAGTAAGCCCGAAAAAATGTTGGGGTGGACAAACACCCCACTGCATTAATGCCAAAAAAAAAAACTCAGTGCACTAACGCAGGGTTAAAACATTTAATAAAACATTTAACACCTTATAATGCTGAGAAATATTTATTAAAACACAAACGTTTTCAGCCTAATGGAATAGGTCATCATCAGGTGACAGGCTATTGAACATTACAAATTCAAAATTAAAATGTAAAATAAATTAACCAATTACTATACAAAATAACTATAATAAACAGATTGAAGCCATATTAATATAAATAATAAAATAAGGCAATATAAAACTAAAAACAAAAATAAACCTAAAAGATTAAATGCACAAAAAGATTAAATTCATAAAAATATATATATCAAAAAGCATCTCATTATAAAGGCAAATAGGAACTAAGAATTTGTGTGTTTTAACTTTTCTTTTACAAAGAACTTCCATGCCGAAGCTAAACCATCAGCATCCCTTGCACCGATACAGCCGTCCCTTAATTTACTCTTATAAATTTCAATTTTTTCATATTGCAAAGCCAACGATGGGGACCGCAACGGTCTTGAGAATAGATGCTTCATTCCATTTAACTACTGAAGCCTCTGCCTGTGCCATACTTGACAAAACCATGGTACAATGTCCTTTACTAATGTCATATCTGTGTTCTTTAAGCCTAATAGCCAAATTTTATCTAGTGACTCCAATATAGTCCTTCATAATTCCTAGCTGTTGGGTTTCAAAGGGTTAACCTCTTGCCTCTTTCATAACTTTTTATTAGCCCTTCAATTGTACTTTTGCGGTAACCCAAATTTGAAGCTAATTCCTTAATTCTGTCAATCTCTTTAATCCCTGTCCAATACATTGGAGCAATAAGTAAACGCTCTCCTAATGAGTGCATGAAATGCTGACATTTTGTATTCATGTGGGTCATTCAAATTAGCTGGTATGTAGAGAGGATTGTGTGTAGGTTTTATGTAAATGCTTGTTGTTATGCAATCTCCTTTTAATTGTATGTCCATATCTAGAAAATGTATTCTTTCGTGACTCTTCTGCCTAGTTTAAGTTTCAAACCATCATTGTTGGTGTTGCATTTAATCTTTTAGGTTTATTTTTGTTTTTAGTTTTATATTGCCCTATTTTATTATTTATATTAATATGGCTTCAATCTATTTATTATAGTTATTTTGTATAGTGATTAGTTAATTTATTTTATGTTTTAATTTTGAATTTGTAATGTTCGAAAGTTCCGTTTTAACGTAATTTTTAAAAGTTGTTCGATAGCCTGTCACCTGATGATGGCCTATTCCATTAGGCTGAAAAAGTTTGCGTTTTAATAAATATTTCTCAGCGTTATAAGCTGTTAAATGTTTTATTAAATGTATTAAAGTCATATTTCCTTTCCATTGACAAATGTCCTATCAGTCTAAAAAATTTCTTTGAGAATCCCTTTCACTTATACTTTTACATTTTCTTGCTAGCCAGTTAAAAACCTTTTCTGATACCATCAAGTATGTTGAAAAGCAAGAGATAACAGTAATTGAAGTAAAGGAAGAAGTAAATAAACTTGTGGAAAAGTTAAATTGCAGAAAGACAGAAAAGTTTCTTATTACTACTATGATAAATCAGTTGCAAAAGTTAGGAAAAGAAGAGCACAAAACAGTTGAAAAGTTTGAAAGTTATGCAGTAGATTTCTATGACACTTGCATTGAATATATTCAGGAGAGGTGTATGCAATTTCTCATGCCTCTCCAATCTATGGATTAGGTCAATTTGAAGAGAAAGGAGCTGATGGACTTAGAAGAATATACAAGAAAGCTACATATTCTCAAAAAAAGTGTCACCAAATTTTACTGTGAATGAAGAGGACTTATTTGATGAGTTTGCATGTGTGAAAAAGATTAAGTGAAAAATGGTGCAATATATTTGCTCATTTTACAAAGCAAGTTATAAATGTTTAGAATCTAAAATGCCTAGTTAGTTTTTGTTTGGCACTCCCAGGATCCAATGCAGCCGTTGAATATACTTTTTCATCAATAAATGTAATGTGGACATACCAAAAAAAAACCACAGACTTAAAATTGAGATGATGAAGGTTTAACCATTTTAAAGACCCATTTTAAGGATTTCTCTTCTGCTGAGTTCAATGTCCATATATCAAAAGAAAAAACACTTCTTGCCCATAAATCTGATAAATCTAAAATATAAAACTACTATGTATTTTTTAATGCTGCAACTTTTCTAATTAAGTGTGTTTGTGAATATTTTTTTGTAATATAATTGTTTTTGCAAAAATAAATTTCAATTTAAAAAAAGTAAGATATTATGTTAATGTGTGTATGGTTGTATCAGTATGTTATTAAAGTGCAACATATGATATTTAATAGATTTAGTTTTGATTTTATTCATTTTTTAACATGTCCCACTTTTTTTACAAAATGTCCCAAGTTTTATACGTAAAAATGCAGAAATGTTCCAGTTTTTAAAAAATATTATGGGAACCCTATCCTATCCCAGTATAGAAGCTTAAGTTATGAGGGGCCCATTTCCTGTCCTCAACAGCAGTAGTTAAAGCGTGTTTGTTAAGTTATGGCAACAACACTTGGGCAATCTGCCTGGGGGGATGCCTTCCAGGAGGTCTTTTTAAGGGAAACTGGCCCCTATTTAGGCGTCACGTGGAGGCTGGCCACGTGGAGAAAACCCAGAAAACTCCACGTGGCCAGCCTGTCCAAGCAAGGTGCAAACCCATGACCAAACTCAGTGTTCAGGGTAAGAAGACCACTTGGCCACTGGTGGGCCAGTGGTTAAAGCAGCAGAAATGATTCTGAAGAACATCTTAAAGGATGGGCTATTACACATCTTCAAGTACTGGCAAAAATAATATATGAAGTACAGTACATTCAGTTTCATGGAGAATACTTTAAAAAAGATCATAGTTGTTATGCCTCACATCAATTATAACATGAGAAAAAAAATCAATTTCAATTTGTTTTTACTTTCTATTGTATTGCAGGTTACATAAGTATATATATTCAGTAAATAAGCACTTTGGACATCTAGATGGTTGAGCAGTTAAGGTGTCAGCCTACTTGTTCTACGGAATCTGATATTATTATTATTATAATAATATCAGGTCAGTCCATAAGTTCGTGCGCATTTTTATCTACAAAAAAAGCAACAAAAAATTTTAATTAAATTTTATTTCAATCTATAATGTATTCACCATTATTTTGTACAATTTCTTGCCATCTTGATGGTAGCTTTTTAATCCCGTCTTTGTAAAATGATTTCGGTTTTGAATCAA
>NW_019384946.1:131030-159056 GCF_000671375.1 Centruroides sculpturatus | reverse complement strand
TTGTTCACCCTCTTTGAATCTTAATAACTCCTGTGCTTTCGAAAATTTCTGAAATTTTGCAGGAAGGTTTGTATATTAGAAAGATTCATGCTGTTAAATTTTGGTAGTTTAAGATCAATGGTGTGGGAGTAGAGGGGTCAAGTGTCATATCTCTAGTAGGGCCAGACTTAATGGCAATTTTACTCTTTATTAGCATTTATAATTTTTTATAAAATCCATTCCTACCCTCAAACTTAAGTTTTTTGCCATTTTATAATAGTTAAAAATGTAAACAGTTTTTTTAAAATAAAATATTGTAACAAATAGTGCTACCAGAATTTTAAATGTTGCCAGGAAAGTTAAGTGATTCATTGCTGGATTTTTTACATTTAAATGGACCCACATTACATTTCTGGATTCCTTGTTGCAATTAATGTAAAATGGCAGAGTTTTATCAAAATCGATCCATTAAATTTTGAGAACAAACTAGATTCTATGAGCCTGTACAAGACATACTAGTGATTATGAAATATCGCAAAGCATGTGTCACAAAGCAATATTGCATGAATTGTGTGACTTTGTCGCATGATTCATGTGATATTGCTTTGTCACACATGCTTGTGAAATGTCCGTATATCTCAAAAATGAAGTCATGGATCCCAATTTTTTATTGCATTCCACATTGCAATTAATGGAAAATGGCAAAGTTTAATCAGATTGATCTACAGTAGAGCATCGATTATCCGACTCAAATGGGGACTGGGGTTGGTTGGATAACTGAAAAAATGGATAACCAAAAAGTATGAAAAAATACATTATTAGGATAGTATATTAGTATATCCCATGTATTTAGTATATTAACATATATTAGTATATCACTATTAACATACTTCGCGTTGAACTTTCATCGATGTTAAGCCTAACAAAATTTTTTAAAAATAATAATTGTCACTATTGTATCATTATAAATTATTTTATTGCTCACAAAACAAACGACCACTCATAATTAGAAAATTAAGCCTCATTTAAATACTGGCCTCCCTTTCATGGTCGAGCCAATGTTGCCAGTTAAAACACGCAAAAATTTAAGAAAAATAATATTTTTCTTAAATTTTATACATAGCCAAATACTGTAGGGCCACATCACTAGCGGACATTTGAATTTGCCGACTAGAATGCAGTCGGTTAACCAATGTGACAGTTGATCAGGGGTCGGATAATGCTCTACTGTATCTGGATTTTGAGAACAAAAACAATTCTGTAAGCCTCATAGAAGCCGCTCCGCTTCAACTAGTTTCTCGTAAGCACATTTGAAAATAAAAAAACAAACAAACACGTATCTATATGTACAGTGCAATAGAATAGTTTAATAATAGAAAAAATACGATAATCCAATATTAAAAATATAAAATGAAGAAAGAAACCTTCAGATTTGATACACTTTCCTATACAATAAATACTAAATTATAAAAGTAACTTATAAATATCTCAGATAAAGGAAAGGCATCTTGTAAAAACTAATCAATATTACTTAAAAAAATATGTCATATATACTTGAATATAAGATGCCATCAAATCTAACATGCTCCTTAATTTCTACTTGCTCATATATAGAATTTTGTTTTGAAAAATAGACAAATTTATGTAAACAGAACTAATTCTGTTGGCATTAATTAGTTCAGTATTTACTGCATAGTAAAGTAAGTTACTGAGCAATAAATACCACTGTCTTCTGTGGCATCAAAGCCTCTTCACTATCAATGTTAAAAGTCTTCTGAATTAACATTGAATTTGATATTCACATCTTTCCATAGACAATCATCATCATTGTTTGAAGCATCAGAAATGCAACATTGATACAGAAAAGACATTGTTCTTCTGTCAATCCAACAAAAAGTTGTATTTAGCCTTATTTATTTACCTGCACAAAAGCATATAAAGCAACAGAAATGCAACATTTCTTGAAAAAGAGCTACACAACTTTTTCTGCAATTTTCATCCATATAGTAATAACATTACTGTAATAGACTAATGAGATTAAGCTAAGTTGACCTTTTAAATGTTTACTATTACAGATACAGTGTTCAGTTTTCATTGATAATCCATCCGAAAACAATCAGTGAAATCCAAAACCATTGAAAACTGAGGCAATTACTTCCATATGAATCAATGTAAATCCAATTAATTTGTTCTAGACACTCCAAAATACATACCAAAACACATTTTATAGAGAATAAATTTAGTGTTTAATACTAAAAACAATAAGAAATTAATATAAAATAAATATAAAAGACTGATGTAAATAATATATGAACATTTAATGCGGATTTCCCATGATAGAGCTAAAAGGAAAGGAGAACAATGAAATTAGGCATATTCAAAATCCAGTATCAATCCAGTGAGATGCTGCTGGAAATGAAGCAATAACCGCTGGCATTTTCTAGAGAACACAAATGCTGACTGCCAATTTTGGGAGAGAAAAACAATAAAAATGGCCAATGATGTAGACTTCCATATTACGTTAAATTTATTTTTGAACTTATTTAATGAAAAATTATTAATGAAAAATGAATATTCTGAAAACTGAAATAGGGATAAACATTTTTTCAATTTTAATAGAAGTTTTAAATAATTAAATCAATTGTAAGATTATACCTTAACAACTAAAAAAATTGTGATATCTTATGTAAATGTACTAGTATATTAAAATATTCTATTAATGCACTAACTAAATATTAATTTATTCAGGGTTTATTCATCAACAAATAAATTAAATTCAAAATTGTCAATGCAAAATAGAGCTCTTACGAGCCTTGCGGCAGCTGCCATCTTGTTTGCTAGTGTATTGAGCACTGAAAAAGAAGCTTGCAGTTTGCTAGAAGTACAAAATTGTCAATGCAAAATAGAGCTCTTACGAGCCTTGCGGCAGCTGCCATCTTGTTTGCTGGTGTATTGAGCACTGAAAAAGAAGCTTGCAGTTTGCTAGAAGTACACTGACAGAAACTGGAAGTTATCTTAGATTGCAAACTAAGGTGCTGAGAGGTGCTGGCTGTATGCTATTTTGAATACATCCATTGTTTGGCTAGATGTGGGGGATAATGCTCACACAACGAGAAACAATGCCTCACTGAGCAGGAACACATGTGATTTCACAAAATTAATAGCAAGATCATGTGAGCACGTTGATGACATCCAAGGCAACTGACGAAAACTGAGACAAAGTTTTTGCAAAAAAAATCTGCGAAATCCGAAACAGACAATAACCAAAGTCAACAAAAATCAAGGTATTACTGTACATAAAATATAGTTTTTAAAACAGTATTTAAGTGTATTTTTTAAACTATAAGAAAAAATATATGAGGGAAAATGTATTTTAATTAATGTAATTCTACTTTGTATTTTTTGTACTTTATATATATATATGTTATAGACCAACTAATTAATATGGGCATTATTTATAATGCCCATATTAATTAAAATGTAAGATTTGACAAAAAAGTTATAAATATAAAGAAATTTCAATAAATATTATAACATAGGTCCTCCAGGTTGGGGGTTATGTGTGGGGCNTTGTAGCATTTTCATCACTTAAAAATAAAAAGTATAAAACACGTCTCTTATATTCATCTGTTACTTCCATTTTAACGAAAATAAACAACTGAAATGTTCCCAATTCTGAACAGTATTATATGAATGAGATTCAATTTAACACTTCAGTGTAAAAAGTATCACATTAGACTGGCATTTTTAACAGCAAAACAAGATCATAAAATACTCACGAACTTATGGACTGACCTAATAGTTACATTATTATTACACTATAATGATTCATTGATGGAATGAAATATTGAATTATTAATGAGTGCTAATATTTCACTTGTTTAAAGATAATATCTTAAGGTGTTAGTGGATATATTAATAATTTGAAAACAACATTTATCAAGCTGATTTTATAATAATATATAATAAATCACACCATCCACAGTTTTTCTAGCAGCAAAACTTTAATATATGAATGTTTTCAGCCACATTTAGGCTGAAAACATTCATATATTAAAGTATTGCTGCTGGAAAAAGCATAGATGGTGTGATTTATTATATACAAGTTACAACTTACATATTGAAAAAAGTTTTATAACCATATAAAAAATTTCTGATACCCTTTCTTGTTCTAGATCTTGTTACAATTTTTGGCGTGAGAGATATTGGAGAACTGTCTAAAATCTGATCCATCAATTCTTCATTATCCTTAAATAAAAAAAAGTTATATAATAACAAATTTATTATTATTATTTTATTTTCATATTTCTTATTTGATAAAAATTGCTATGGCTGATTGCCAACATTAACAAATTTAATTATTTAATCTTATAACTTAAAATAAATGTAAAATATGATTTATGGCAAATGAAAAAAAGTCTATTAGCACTGACTTTCAAATATATCTTAAAATATGTCAAATTTACTTTATTTGGAGTAAATAATTATAAAGAAGTATAGCATAGATGTTTTTAATTAACACTCATCTTCATGAACTGAATACAAAATCAAAGAAAAAATGGAGCTATCATGAAAATGAAATAATAGGTTGTCTTGGAAAACACAAGACAACCTATTATTTCATTTTAACAAGTATAAAAATAAAACTGAAGAAAAAAAATTGAATGTATATAATAATAAATACAAAAATTTAAATAATTTACCATAGAGGCCCAAATATAAGCTGACCTTTTATTATTAATTTTATTTGCAACAAAAAATTTGAAAGTCATCGAAACAATACTTCATCAGTTTCATCTACATCAGAACTTTTATCATCATTTTCTTCAGCCTCCTTGTACAGCATATCATCCACTGTTCCGTCTAAGTTGTGGTAACAACATTTCTTAAAGTTCTTTATAACTATGTCTTTGCCAATATGTTATCATAATTTTACTGGTATTTCACTTTTACAAGAATATGTGGAATTTTCATTATTTTTTTTATCTATATAACTTATGAAAATTTGTCACATTCAATTACATTTTTTCTTTTCAAAATTACTTTAGTTAGAAAAATTTTTTTAATTCAACCATCTTCACACTGGAGCGAAACCGTACCTACATCATGAAAGAATAAAAAATATTCCTGGGCATAAACCCATAACAAACAATTGACATTACTTTTGGGAGCTAATGCTAGCAGTGATATGAAGCTTATCCCACTTGTCTATCACTCTGAGAATCCTAGAGAATTCAAAAAAAATTTCCATAATTAAAGAAAGAAAGACTGTTAGTGATGTGGAGATCGAATAAAAGGGCATGAGTCACACAGGCTCTTTTCAAAGAATGGCTGTTTGAAGTTTGTGCTCAAGTATCAAGGATTACCTTCGGACCAATGAATTGCCATTGAAAGCACTGTTGCTATTGGACAATGCACCAGGACACCGATAATTTGCTGAAAGACTTTCCCTGGCTGACAGTTCAGTTTCTACCTCCGAATACCACTTTGTTGATTCAACCAATGGATCAAGAGGTTATTGCAGGTTTCAAAAAATTTTACATTCGAGCACTGTTTCATCAGTGTTTTTGAAGCGTGCCAGTTCTCCTCAACGATGACATTAAAAACATTTTGGAAAGAAAAATTTGATATTCTTGAAGCTGTACGGCTCATTCAAAAGTCATGGTCAGAAGTCACTCAACAACAGTTGAATTCTGCTTGGCGAAAGCTGTATCCCTCCTACATTCAGGGCAATGGAGATGATGCCCCTGAAATTATGGATGAAATTGTGACAATTGCTAGAGATCTGGAATTGGAAGTGAATAAAGATGACATCAAAGAGCTCATAATGGAATCTGAAACTGATCTGACAACAGAAGAACTCCAAAAACACTTAAATGAAGAATACCAAGAAATTCAGCAAGATGTGTTTTCTTCTGAAAAAGAAGAAAACGAAAAAGGATCATGCCAACATATGCTATTAAAGATCTTTTGAAGAAGTGGGAGAATGTCAGAATGGCATTCAAAGGTCTTAGAATGGCAACCACACCAACGTCAACTTGGTTTGGTTAATAGGCTTGGGGATCTCTACAACAACAATGCTATTAATTACTTCTGAAAAATCCTGAAGAAGAGAAAAGCAATTGGCATTAGCCAGATTCTTTAACTTCCACAAACGGAAAAAACATGACTAATAAAAATGCAAGACTGTGTATACATGCATTTTTATTATTACATATAAATAAACATAGTAAGAAAGTATATATTTTTTTACATTTTGGAGTCTCCAGAACAAATTAATCAAATTCCCATAAAAATATATGGTAAATTGATAATCAGTTAATAAACAATTCGGGTAATGAACAAAGTCTTGGAACAGATTATGTTCGTTAACCGATCACCCACTGTACTAGTATTGATAGCAAGATAGGTCAATAGTAGGCCAATAGACATAGAATAAAATAGAATAGATCATCACCAATAATCATTATTATATAAAAACTTCATAATTTCTGGAATTAGTATGCTTTGAAGATAATTTTGATCAATTTTTCAGAAAATTAATTTTTGGACAGTCAGTGCTCTACTATAGATTTAAAATGTTAGATATCTGATCTACTCTTTTCCCCCAGAAAATTTACAGCAAAAGCAAACAAAAGCTTTTTATAGTGAATATTGAGTGGAGACAATAAAACAATTGAATATATCAAACAGAACTTTAATCTAAAATTGCTATTTGTTAAGATGAAATCACAAAATGCAGTTACTTTATAAGAATTATTCAGAAAAATAAAATTCTAAACCATTTTTAATATCCATTTTTAATCCACATAATTAGAATAAATTAATCCATTTTCAAAATTATGACTGTAATTAAACTTACTACCTGATCAGTGCTGGTGGTGGTGATGGTGGTGGTGACAGAGGTAATATTAGATTGTGGTGAAGATGACACTGAAATTATATCTAATTCTCTTCCATTTCTTATTTCTGAAATAGGAATAGGACTCAATGGCTGAGAAGATTTGCAGGAAATTATGCTTTCTTTATCATCATACTTGTTATATTCCATTGATTGATTGGATTTGTTCTGCATAAGTAAATATGATTTAACAGTTTGATGAAATTTTTCTACTGACTTTACTCCATATACAGCAGGATGGATCTAGATTAATATAAAAAAAAGGAAAATAATAAAATGATTTTTTTAAAAGTCCATAAACTTTTTATGATATCTAACTATTTGTACTTATAATAATATAATTTTCAAATGTATTATAAAATTATATTTTAGTTTTTGGATAAAGAAAAATTATTTATTTTAATATACACTTCTCAAAAGTGAAATTGAACACAGTGAAGAAATGAATGCAGCCATATGCAAATTGCAGTACCAACAAAAGTGACAGAGATGGATGTGTAAATGATTAAGTTTGCATATGGATCAGGCCATGTGGTACCCAGTTTTAAGCTATAAAGACCAGCTTGGGCCATAAATGCTATTAACAATGATTCATTGCAGCCAAACTTTTGAAGAAGTGTAGAAAATGCCTTGGAGATAATAGCAAGCTGAATACCACCAGTTAATGGCTAGGGAACAAGACTGTCTCCTAGAGCTGTATGACCTTGGTTTGTTGATGTGTGCAGTTGCCATGCATGTTGGGCATGATGTGAGTACCATCCAGCAATGTGTGACATGATGGATGCGGGAACATCTGCAAACATGTCAAAGAGGGAGTGGATCACACTGGTGCAAGACAGAGTGCACAGACTGGCAGATTTGCCATTCAGCAAATCTGCCAGTCTTTGCATCAGGACCCAACAGGAGAATCTGCTGATGGATGAATCTGCCAGTTCACTCTTCGGAACTTATTTGCCAGGGCACATGATATGCAAAGCCATCTGTCACTATCAATGGGTGCATCTGTGTAAACCAAACCATTCTCAATAAATTGCATAAACTAAAGATAAAGTCACTCTAAAAATTATTTTCAGACGAAAATAATTTTTAGAGTGACTTTGTCTTTAATTTGTACAAAAATAATTATTCATCTGACGGAAATTAAAAAGTTGCATAAAGTTGAGCTGCATGCATAGCAACCAATAATGGAAGTGCCATCATTGGGGAATACCTGTTGAGGGGTATCTGCTCGACACATAGCTACATGCCTGGCATGGTGTTGTTATTACAACTGGAGCACTGAATAAAATTGGGTATTGTTATGGATGAATTTTTCTCTTCTGTGGTGGAATAATTGCTGTAGATGGATGTAGAAGTATCCTGGGGAACCCTTTTTGCCAAACATCATGGTTTGGGAAGGAATAATGTTTGATATGCAGACAGCCCTGGTGTCCATTTCTGGTTCTGACAGTGGGCCAGTATGTCATACAAATTGTGGAACCTGTGGTTCAGCTGCTGGTGCTGCTGCACCCAAAACAATGTTAAAGCAACACTGCCTGACCACACATTGCATCACAAACTCTTACCAGCCTGAATGAAATTCATATCTAATAAACAAAAATGTTTCTATAAATCAAGAACCTTCAATTCATTAAGTATTTTCAAAAATATTTAGTTTTATAAAAAATTATTATTGCACAATTCCAAAATGTCAATCTTCAAAATTTCTGTAGTATAGTTTTTTTCCTTGAAATTATCTTTACTCAAAAGTATTTAATAAATTGCAGATTTTTTATTTCTAGACAAAGATTCTTATTTTTTAATCTTTTATATAAATTGTTTTAAATTAACTGAAAATTTTAAATTAGCTTAAATGAAATTATTATTTTATATAATTTTAAGTGAATGCCATTAATGTTATTAAATTATCAAAATATTTGTAAAAACATGGAAAAAAAAACCTTTAGAATATCTTCACAGAGAACATCCAAGTCATTAAGTATACTTAAAGCACTAGATGAGAGCTTTAAGTAGTTTAAAATTTTTGCAAAAAGTTGAGCTTTTCCAGAATGAGGATTTTTCAAAATTTCATTACAAATTCCAATAGACAAATGATCATGAATAGTAATATCCTGTATAAAAAATTTGAAATTATTATTTGGTATAACAAACAGTTAAATGAATATTGAATCTTCTTACTTGTTTTTCATTTGGAATTAAATAAGGATTAGTTAATTCTAACATAAATTTGGCAACATTAGTTTGATCTATTTGAGCTAATGGACTGGAATATGGAGCATCAAACAGAGCATTAAGAGTAGGTAAGAAAGCTTCTTCAAACTGATCTTGATTACATCTAAAAACAACTCAGATCTAAAAACAATCTAAAAACTCTTGATTACATCTAAAATCGATACTATTTAAACTCAAAAAGTTTTCATTTTAAATTCATTTTACAATATTTACCTTTTAGAAGAAGCAAATGCAGGAAGAAAAACTCCAAGGAAATGTCGTAAATAACAATCATCTTCTGTTACTGGATTATACCAAAGTAAGATTAACTGTGTTAAAAAATTAGAAGAAGTCACACGCCCTTGAAACAATAGCTTTCCAATACCTTCTGCCATTACTGTCCGAACTTGCTCAAACTAATAAAACAAAATTTTATTAAATTTAGTGCTTAATTTTAATATTTTTTGTTTGCTTAATGTGTCTGTTTAACGAATATTCATATTTATGTAAAATTTTAACACATTTATTCATATTGAGTAACTTATTATTTTCTAATGTAACAATTATCTAAAAATATGATAAACACAAACTTTTTCTATTCTGGTCAGAAAAAATACACTATGGTGCTAATACTTTTTACAAAATGCCCAATAAAACAGTGATATTTCCATTTAATTCAAAAAATATGCAAAAAACTGCAATTTTAATATTAAGACTAGACTAAATTTTAATATAACTAAATAAACTGTAAAATTCTATTGGGTTCCTTTAGCATCTAAAGTTATTATTAGGAATTACTCTTAGTGTGATTAAATTTATTCTCATTTTCTTCTGGAATTTAAATCTGTAATTTTTATTTTGTAAATGAATAAATTTTCTTATTGAAGAAAGATTATTATCCAAAATTATATAGATCATATATGAACTTAAATAGGACTATCTCAAGTAAAGCATTTTGTTAATGGTGATATAAAATAAACAAAGAAATTAAAACATTAAAATCAACAAAGCTATCAAAATACATAAAATACATCAAAATACATAAAATCATACATAATACAAAATCAAAATACATAAAATATTATTTTAATAATATAGTGATATTTTGGTTTTTGTTGCTAATCCATCTGAAAACAATCGACAAAATCTGAGGCAATTATTTCCAAATGAATCAATGTAAATCCAATTAATTTGTTCTAGACACTCCAAAATACATACCAAAACACATTTTATAGAGAATAAATTTAGTGTTTAATACTAAAAACAATAAGAAATTAATATAAAATAAATATAAAAGACTGATGTAAAGAATAAATGAACATTTAACATGGCATTTCCCAAGATGGAGCTAAAAGGAAAGGAAAGCAATGGAATTGGGCTATTTAAAATCTCAGCATCAATCCAGTGAGATGCTGCTGGAAGTGACGCAACCACTGGCATTTTCTAGAGCAGTGTTCCGCAACCTTTTTTCTCTTGTGGCTCACCAAAATATTTTCCTCAAAAACATGTGATATGATACTATTAATAGAATTACATAATGCCACTAACCTATTATTATTATTATTACTAAACAGACCAACACCTGTGAGTAAATTTATTTTACATTTAATTTCTTCGAATACATAAAAAATGTGCGGCTTGTAATAAAGAATAAACAAACATCGTCTTATTTCATCAGTGCTGCGGCAGAGAATGAAATGCAAGCATAAAAGACACATCAACTATGATAAAAATTTATAAATAAAACTTGAAATTAATAGAATATGTAAAAGTTTACGTCACACCTTCACCTTTGTGACAGCACACGGTTGCGGAACACTGTTCTAGAGAACACACACGCTGACTGCCGGGAATTTCGGGAGAGAAAAACAATAAAAATGGCGAATGATGTGAACTTCCACGTTACGTTAAATTTATTTTTGAACTTATTTAAAGAGAATAGCTTAATTAAAAATGAATATTTCGAAAACAGAAATAGGGATAAAGATTTTTTCAATTTTAATAGGAGTTTNTGCTAGTGTATTGAGCACTGAAAAAGAAGCTTGCAGTTTGCTAGAAGTACAAAATTGTCAATGCAAAATAGAGCTCTTACGAGCCTTGCGGCAGCTGCCATCTTGTTTGCTGGTGTATTGAGCACTGAAAAAGAAGCTTGCAGTTTGCTAGAAGTACACTGACAGAAACTGGAAGTTATCTTAGATTGCAAACTAAGGTGCTGAGAGGTGCTGGCTGTATGCTATTTTGAATACACCCATTGTTTGGCTAGATGTGGGGGATAATGCTCACACAACGAGAAACAATGCCTCACTGAGCAGGAACACATGTGATTTCACAAAATTAATAGCAAGATCATGTGAGCACGTTGATGACATCCAAGGCAACTGACGAAAACTGAGACAAAGTTTTTGCAAAAAAAATCTGCGAAATCCGAAACAGACAATAACCAAAGTCAACAAAAATCAAGGTATTACTGTACATAAAATATAGTTTTTAAAACAGTATTTAAGTGTATTTTTTAAACTATAAGAAAAAATATATGAGGGAAAATGTATTTTAATTAATGTAATTCTACTTTGTATTTTTTGTACTTTATATATATATATGTTATAGACCAACTAATTAATATGGGCATTATTTATAATGCCCATATTAATTAAAATGTAAGATTTGACAAAAAAGTTATAAATATAAAGAAATTTCAATAAATATTATAACATAGGTCCTCCAGGTTGGGGGTTATGTGTGGGGCTAACAACCCCACCATATAAAAAATAGAATGGTTACGAAACAGTCACAAGAAAACAACTGGACAGCCTTTAAAGGAAATCGACAATGGAACTGGAAAAACAGACTGAACATAAGAACTTGGAATGTAAGAAGCCTTTATAGAGCAGGAACACTTAAGGAGGTAATAGGAGAACTACAAAGATATAAGATGGATATCACAGCCATCCAAGAAACACAGTGGGTAGAAACGACATAATCACATCAGAGAACATAATAATCATACATGGAGGAAGTACTAGACATGAACTAAGTACTGGTTTCATCGTACCTAAGCATATATGGGATTCGATCTTGGCACTTGAATGTATTTTTACAAGGATTTCCAAACTCAAAATGAGAGGCCAATGGTTCAATATCACACTGGTCCTACAGAAGTCAGTGAAATAGAGGAAACAAAGATGAATTCTTTGAGGAGCAGAACAACACAATGACAGGTGTTCCAATGCAAGACATAGTGATGCTTCTTGGGGACCTTAATTATAAAATAAGCAAAGAACAGTGCTTCCAACCCACCATAGAAAAGGAGAGCCTGCATGAGACAATCAATGATAATGGAGAGCGACTTATCAACTTAGCCAGCGCTAGAGATCTGATAATCCATAGTACTAATTTCCCTAGAGAAACATTCACAAACAAGCATGGATATCCCCAGATGGCAAAACTAGGAACCAAATAGATCATGTACTCATTAACCGGAGATATCATAATAGCATAAAAAACATACATAGTCTCACTCAGAGGAGCAGAAGCAGGAATAGATAACTTCCTGCTGAGAGCCAGCATGAAAGTGACACTCCAGGTAATGACAAAGGACAAGCAAAACCATCGTTTTTCATACAATGTACAGTACATAAACTCAAAGCTAATGACACCAGGCGACAATACTGGAAGAAATAGGAAAGGCTCTAGAATTGAATACAATGAAAGAGGTGGAAATGGACCAAGCCTGGAAAGCAATGTGCACATCCATCTTAGAAATAGCCATAAAAACCTTACCTAGAGAATACAGACCAAGAAAACCATAGTTTAACAGCATATGTGAAGAAGTGGTAAATCAAAAAAAGAAAGCAACAATGAATTGGCTGGACAACCCAGAAGACCTACACATCAAAAACCAATATGATGAGGCAGAAAAACATTCTAAGACGACTAGTAGACAGCAGTAAAGGAAATTTCTCACAGATTTGATTGAAGAAGCAGAAAGTGAGAGATTTCTTCAGACATTAGCAAGGTTGAAGTTTTAAACGCAAAAACGTGTACATCAGATGTTCAAGTGCTGCTTTCCTGTAAGCCTAGAAGTTTGACAATGATGTTTGGATAGTCAGTGGAATCATGCTTGACATTCCAAACACTATTGTCAAACTTCTAGGCTTACAGGAAAGTGGCACTGAATGTCCAACATACACATTTTCATGTTTAAAACTTTGGCCTCAACCTCATTATTAAGACTCTATATAACACATATTGACCAAAACCCCTGGTCATCAAGGATGCATGTGGGAGGCTGTTAGCCAACAAACAGAAAGTTTCCAAAAGATGGAAAGAATATTTCCAGGATCTTCTGAACTGTCCAGACCCCATGACTCTAGCCACATTCCTCCCAAAACACACTGTTCAACCAGAAGGTAAAGAACCTACTCAGAGTGAAGTTCAGGTCATCATACAAAACCTACATAATCACAAAGCTGCAGGGACTGATAATATCAAACAAGAGCTGATCAAATATGATGGACAGCAGCTTGCTAAGACAATCCATAATCTGATTCTGCAGATCTGGAGAAAGGAAAGAATGCCAATGGAATGGAAGGAAGCAGGCATAATCCCCATCCATAAGAAATAAAATAAAATGGAGTGTAAAATTACAGGGAGATCTCCCTATTCCAGGTGACATACAAGATCCTGTCATCTCTAGTTATGAAGAGACTGACTCCACACATGGAGGGAATTGTGGGTGAATATCAAACTGGCTTCTGAAAAAACAGAGCCACAACCAATCAAATCTTTGCGTTAAGACAGGTTCTTGAGAAGAACTGGGAACACAATGTCGACACACACCTGTTGTTCATTGATTTTCAAAAGGCATATGACAGCATTCACAGGCAATCAGTGTGGAAGGCCATAAAGGAGTTTGAGATACCAGACAAACTCTCCAGAATTGCAGAAATTTGCATGAATGAGGTGTGATATACAGTAAAAACTAGGGTCACAAGGTTGGACAGCTTTCAGAGCAAAACAGAACTAAAACAGTGAAATGCTCTGTCTCCTCTTCTCTTTAACATTGCTCTAGAAAAAGTTGTCAGAATGGCCCAGGAGATAGACAATAAAAGGGAAAATGACTCAAGAGACAAATTGTCACTACTAGCATATGAGGATGACATTGTCATAATTGGAGCAGCTCAAGGGGAAGTGACAAGATTAACATCAAAATTAGCAACAGCTGCCAAGAGCATGAGTCTGATCATCAATGAAGAAAAGACTAAATACACGGTTATTTCTAAAAAGGAAGAATCCTACAAAGAACATCTAACTGTAGACAATATGACATTCAGCACTACGTAATCCTTCATGTACTTAGGGACTGACAAACAGAAACAATGACATCAAGAAGGAGATAGGGACTTGCTTACTACAGGGAAACAAAATCTACTTCAGGCTTACAAACATACTAAAAAGCAGACTCCTTAGTAAAAGGACAAAGCTAACTGTATATGAGTCACTGATTAGACCTGCGATTCCATATGGATATGAAACATGGCCAATGACAAAGCAGGAGAAACAACAACTACAGAGATTCGAAAACAAAATACTAAGGAAAATCTTCGGACCCGTGGAAGACTACGATGAAAATGGTATCATGGTCAATGGAGAACCAATATGGAGAAAAAGAACAAACCAGGAACTGAAGACAACCTGTGGCAAGCCCATGATTACACAGGTGATTAAAGCCAGAAGATTACAGTGGCTAGGCCATGTCATAAGGCTTCCTAAAATGGCAACAGCTTCATGAGGGCTTCACCATGAGGGGAAAGGGAAGAGGCCAAGAGGCCGTCCCAGAAAAAGATGGATAGATGGGGAGTCACTGAAAATCTTCAAGACCTCAGAATCAAAGATTGGCAGAGGCAGGCTATAGACCAAAGAAGATGGAGAAAGATTGTGACTGCAGCTAAGGACCTCCAAGGCCCATTACGCCAGATGAAGAAGAAGAAGATTTATTTATAATACCCAGCCATTATGAATAATGACAAACAAAATCACACTGCAAAAAACTTCACATTCTTTATCATAATTTATCACACTGACAGGTCAATATGAATACTGCTATTATCTGTCTGGCAGAGTGGTGATGATAATATTTAATTTTTTGTATACCATATACCAAAAATGTGACATTCTAGAAGTTTCCATTACATTGATTTTTATGATTGAATTATATAACTTTGTTAATAATACTTTTTGTTAACATTAATTAATGCTACTTTTGTTTAAAAATATTCCAGTTTGTAAGTAAAATTTCCACAAATTATTTTTTTGAAAACTGTGTGTAAAATATTTGTCAAAATAAATGTATTTTAATAATGATTCTAATTATTTTATAGAGTCTGTTGATTAACAAAGTTTTATATAATTAATAGATCTATATTGAGGGGTGCTTCTGATGGCCAATGATGTTGGTGTGAATAAAGTGAACTGTACCTTTCTGATTTAAATTAAGTGCTAAATTTAAGATAATAAGGTGGCAAATACAGGTATTTCTAATGATAATACTTTATTTCTTCTAATAATAGCTGCTGTAGAACAAAATATGGGTCCTCTCTCTTTCTCCATTGAAAAGAGAATGGCTATCTTTAACAAGAAGTAGCACTACAGTTAAAGTGAATAAGTAGGCTAATATAGATACAATGCTTTGTATGCCAAATAAAACTTTCTCTGGTTTGGAGAAAAGGGAGAGAGTTTGTGAAGAAGAGAAAGAGATCAATTTTGAAACCACTAAAATTGGTTTCTCTGACTAAAATTGGCTTACAAAGAAAGCTAAATCAGATACAAAGTTATTTTTCTCAATTAAAAATGAAAATTAATTCCACAAAAATGCAAATTTTAATATTTCAAATGGGTGGTAGACTGGCTAAACAAGACCATGACTTTTATAAACAAAATAATAATAAGTTATAATATAAATTTTTTCATCTACTAGTACATATTTTCTATTATCAGGACTTGTTAGACTGGCTTTACAGATACTGCAACAAAGTTTCACAGATTCACATTCAAGCAATTGGTAAATTATGCAAATCCAGTGGTAGCAGAGCCCTGTAATTCTACAGGCTGTGAAATAGTACTAAAATCAGTAAAAATAAGGAAAAAAGAAAAGAATAATTATAAAAGTACAACTTTATGAACATATTAATATAATTAGACAAAATAACAGAATGAATAATAATACTGGAAGAGAAATACACCAATCATGGCGAAGAATCATAGAGGAAGGGGGCGTGTTTAAGGTATAAAGAGAACATCGAAAGAAGTGGAGACAAAGAGTAAGTCAAAGTGAACAGGAAGAGATGTAAGTTCTGAAATTAGTGTATAAAGTAAAAAAACAGAGATAATGTTAAACTTTGATATAATAATTTGTCCTAAAACAGGTTTAGATTTACAGTATTACTGCTATTAATGTTTAAAATTGAATGTTTGGAGGAACTGAGAACGAAGGGAAAAAGTTTGGAAATTGTAAGAATTTTATATTAATGTTGGTAAATAAATAACAATGGTTGTTGGGAAATGTAAAAAGCTGTGTTTTTTTAAAAATTATCTTATTGTTTTTAATTATATAGAATGTACAGTACAACATAAATACCTGCTGAGCAGGGACGAAAGAGTCTGAAACCCAATATTATGTATGTGTCCAGGTATATTAAACAAAACAAATTTCTGATCTGTGAAACTTTGTTGCTGTATCTGTAAAGCCAGTCTAATAAGTCCTGATAATAGAAAATACGTACTAGTAGACGAAAAAATTTATATTATAATAAATCAAGGACATTGAGGCATATTAATTTAAAATAATAAGTTACTGGTTGTTGATGAAATATTTTATTTGGGAATACGGTTTACTGCTACTTTATCATTTAAAAACCATTTTCAACATGTTAAAAATATAACTGTCAAAATAATAAATAATTTAATCTATTTACAGTCAATAATGAAAATCAACTCAGTAAAAAATCAATTTCAGTTGTTTTCCTCAATTGTATTAACCTCAATATGTTATGCTCTTCCAATGTGGGGAATTGATTGGTTAATCCACCTTGAGAAAATTCAGTTAATTTACAAAGGAAATTATATTGTCTGGAGAAAGAAGTTCCTGGTTATGCTGTGTGTCATGACACAAATAGACTAATGCTAGAGCCTTTCTTGATGATAAGGATCATAAAATTTTATAAAAGAATTACTTGTAGTAATAACATCCCGATTAATTCTACTATGCATAAGCTCAAAAGAATATATAAGGTAAAAAAGGAATTATCATAATAATTGGTTTAACAAATTTAGTTTGTTATTAGCTAGATTTGGAATTTCACATGTTTTATTTGACCTTTCAGATGACTGGAATTATGGATATGCTATTTTAGTTGAAAATATGTTTAATACTGTATTGGACCAAGAAAGGAATAAACTATCAAATTCAAAATATCATCCATGGTATGTAAATAATTTGAATTTTCCTCCATCAAGCAGTTTTATTAATTTCCAAATAATGCCGTCTCATAATATTAATCCATATGAGAGCATTATAAATAATCACCTATTAGTCACTTGGCCTATAACATATATAATAGTATTCCATACATTAAACAAGCATCAACTGCATACAATTCAGAAAATTAATTTATCTTTTTTCAAACATTATTAAGTATTTTAAAATAATCACCTCACTATTCAGTTGAGAACTTAAAATAGCCAGAATATTGGAAACAAGATCTTTAGATATATTTTCAGTAGTAATTTCATCACCTTCATCTGTAGGTGTTTCTGGAATAGTATCAGTATCTTCTGGGTGAAAATCCTTCTGGAATGAATCTAATCCATACAGTAAAAGAAGATCAAATATAGCTTTGAATGCCGTCACTTGAATGGATTCTTGATCAACTTGAGCTATCTGAAATAATTTCTGATTTAGATATTGTTTCAGAAAAACATTTTTAACTATATATTATATATAAATAATTAATATTTATTAAAAGATATGATCTAAAAGTCATATAAAAAAACAAACTGATTATAGATCAATCACAACTGCAGTATCAAAATAATATTGTTAAAATGTTAAGCATAATTAATAAAAAATCACATTATCACAGTTAATATTGATCACTTTAAAAACAAGAATCTCACAGTTTGCTAAAAATTCATTAATAATCACTACAGAATAAGAATGGTTACTATACAGCAGCAACAAGCTACTATCATTTTTCTGAAACTAAGTCTTACTTGGTGAAATTTTTAAACCAAGTGACAGGATATTGTATTTGTTTTAGCATTTCATAAGTTTCAGTCCATTTTTATCCAACTTGCAACAAAGTTTAATGTTAGCTCTTTAATCACCATAAACGATGACAATAATTTTCACAATACAGAATATAATAATCTAATTACTTGTATAAAGAGATAGTAAGAATGAACTAGCCACTGTGGTTACTTGGCTGAATTAATCATGTACCTTTAACAGAGGTGAATAACACTAATGTATTTGAGCTGTTAATGAGTCATCTTCAGATTCAACTGTCTGCACCTGAAAATGATCTGTTGACTGAGTTGAAAATGTTAGCATTATTTGAACTTTACTCACTGTTAAAGGTGCATTGATTAATTAAGCTAAAAAGAAAGTAATTAGATATTTATGTATTAGTTATAAATCTTATTTTGAATTGTTTAAGATATTTCATTATTTCCATAATAATTTCTATATTATTTACACTAATTCATAAAAGGTGCAAAGTAGGACTTGTATACAGGCATGAGACATCCTAGCATCGGAATTGCTTGCACATTTGACATGTAAATTATCATTGTTTCACCCAACTTAACTTGCTATTTTTAATATTTTAAGTCATCTTTTATTTAAAAAATGTTCACTAAAACTAATTTTTCAATTTTTATTTATTGATATTTTTATTGCCATTTTAATCCTGCTTCACTGAGCTTTGACTAACTCAACAGCCATTTTACCTCAGTACATGATACAATTGTGAGAATCCAGACTTTAACAAACAATTTAATGTTGTAACATCAACTTTGTCAAGTATCTGTCAACTTTCACACCTGGGAGTATATCCTCTTAAGTTCTCAGCATCAATAAAGACACTTTCATGTGACCTTCTGACCTGCTGTCCCAATTTCATCATTTTAATATAATACCAAATGAACAGTCAAGCAGTCATCGTCAGTCCCTCAATAGTTGCAGTCATAGCCAGTCCCTCTAGGATTAAAGTCATCAAATTTTCCTGTGTCAGTGCTAATCATACTATATCAGATTTTCACATTACCCTCAACTGTGCCTAGAAGAAGAACTTTCCTGGATTCATCCAGAACACACTTGATCCAGACCTGTCCCAAACAATCCAAATCCGGACAACCCCAAGATCCTAGACCTCCAAGTCCTCCCAAAATCCAAATCAAAAAACATCACCACATCAATGAAGGTATTTCCTGACTCGCGAACAATTGTAAACTCTCTCTCTCTCACAACTGCTAGATAGATAGGCTAACTCGATATATTTCCTCACCAAGATTAACATGATACAATATACAAGATATATGAGGATATATATCTTGTATATTGTATCATGTACTCTTTTTCATTGAAATTAAACGATTATTTAGTTGTTAACTTTATTGTCTGAGTACTTTACTTCTGACGGACTGTCTCTCTGTTCCCATCTGGAACCCAATTGCTTACTCATGTGGCTGCTCATGTGATCTACTTTTTAACCCAAACTAAACTTACTGTTGTGGTTTCCACGTCAACCGAGACACAGTGGTGTCAGTCCTGACAAGGCATCAAAGAGGTGCCAACCTTCTGGTCACACATTATAGTTCCATTATTTTTGTGAAAAGTTTCAAAAACAAAATTAAAATGTCACATCAATTAAAAGCTTATTATTTCTTAGAATGCAATAAAATTTACATCACAAAATTTAGACTCCTTAGTGATTAAAAACAAATAAAAGAAACCTGAAAAATTGTGTGATTTTGTTTCAATTTATTTTCTGTTTCAGCTAAATTCTACACTATCTAGAATATAGCAAATATTTTGTAGTAATTGCTGAACTAACTATTTATTGCAAAACAGAGGAAGCTTTGGTTTCTTTGATGTTCTTGTCAATTGCAAAAAATCTCTTAATTCAGTATTGTTATTTTGCAGCTATTTTTAAAAATGTTGATAATGGACAATAAAACAATTTATAATTTGCTGACAGCACCTACAAAATGCTTTGTTATTGGTTTAAATTTCAACTGAAAAATTGAACAGAAACAAAAATGTCAAAATATCTTCACACTTGTTTTCAATCTTATTTCTGTCAAACAGAAATCCTAAAATGTAAACTCATAATTCAATTTCAGTTATACTTTCAAGCAGTGCTACTGTTTCTAGGATAATTACCATTTTCCAGGGTAATTTCAACATCTCAGGGTAATGTTTAAGGTCATCTTATATTTAGGGTAAATCTAGGGTAAAACTGCTCTGTGACCTGATGCTCTGATGCTATTATCATTGCGCCAGAAGTTTCGCTGGAAAAAGTTTTAGCTTAAAACCATCAGCTCATCTCACTTTGTGGCAGATTTTAGTTATTAAGATTTTTAAAAGCAATGAATTAATAATTGTTCTGATTATTATTTCATGATAATAGTACAGGGATCTGTGTCAGAATTGTTCATCTTATTTTTTTTTATTCGAGCATAAGCTTGATGATGGTTGAGCTTGAGCTCAGAGAGTGTTTTCTCAATTTCGGGTAATCTAGGGTTTTTTTTTTTACTCTTTCCACCCTGTGAGCACTAAGAGGGCCTCTTAAAGCAGGCCCATTATAGGTTTGGCCAGGCCCACAATGAGGCGACTGGGTGTTGAGTGACGGGGCCTGACGTATCTGAACAGACCATCCCCTGAAAAATTCCTGGGGATTCTTTAACCCATCCGGATTTGATCCCAGTCCCCCAGAGCGGTAGGCTGCCACCTTGACAGCTCAGCCATCCGGCTGGGTAATCTAAAGTAAAATGAAGGTGCTGTCAGGGTAGTTCCACCAAAAACAGGCTCTCAAGTAACTTATAGCCCAGACTTTAAGCTTTTGTTTGAGCTTTACTCTTCATAATTTGAACTCAATCACACAACTTTTGTAGTAACATTTTTCAGAACGTTATACATTAAATAAAATTTAAAAATAAAAATTATTTAATCATAACTTTTTAAAAGGATATTTGCTATTTACCTGTATAGTTATCTAGTCCTTGTATCCATGGATCTAACTGATGCATATGGACAATGTGAGCATCAGCCCACCTGTTTACCCACCCTGAAATAATTTATTCAAGTCTAAACTGACCATTATTGGAAGAATTTCTTTAAATATGAATTAATTGTTTGCCAAATAATTACATATTCTCACTAAACATTGTTTTCTGCTTACATGTCTTACTAAAAATCAATTGCTGAATTTTAAAAATTAGTTTGATAAAATGTGCAGATAATATCTGTCCCATAAAATGTGTCACCCCATCTCAACCCTTCCAAAATAAAAATTTTAGCACCATTGCTGTGCTGTTATAGACAAAAGAATTTATATCTAAATACCAACTAAATGACATTTAGTATCAAAAACTGAATTAAATAGTCAAAAATATAGTATAAAAGGCAAAAAACTTGTGTACATTAATGACCCTTAGCATGAATGATTTTTAAGCATACATACATACATACATACATAAGTTCATAATCTAAAAAGGGTGAGCAGTAGGCAAAAGGAGAATACCATCCTATCTAATGTAAGCAGATTAAAAATTAGGTGACTGATGGCTTAATTCTCCATATATATACAGTTGAATTGTCTATCTCAAACATGTTTACCTCTTGATCTTAAAATTTATTTTTTTTCCTGCATTTTCAGTTCAATATATTTTCCACGTTTATCTCAAATAATTTTCTCCCAAATCTTCTATATCTCAAATTATGGACTAAAGTGTCAATTACAATTTCAAAGCCTGGTGACTCNGACATTTTTTTTTTTTTTTTTTTTTTCAGAATTATCAATAATGAGATTTTTTTAAAATATAATATTCAATAACTGATTATTAAAATATTGGCACATGTATTCATTGGTAATGCTATATGAAATTTGACTTATTACTTTATATATCAGACTATTATATATAATATTATTTTATATTAATTAACTTGAACATTTTTAAGATTTGATTTTTCATTTTGGAACAAGCAAGTCAACTTGTCAAGAACAATCTCTGAAATTTCATAATTCTTAAAAAGTTTAAAATTTTAAATATTACAATTATTATATTAGAACTGATTTTCTTAAAATTCTCTATAGAAACATAAAATATTAAAAAAAACCAAATTCATTTATAACAATCTGAATTTACTTAAATAAAATTTTCACCTGAAGAAAGAGGAAAAAATGTTTACATGCAATATCATAATTTAATAAACAACATAATCCTAATCCCATAACTGCCTGTTTTCTAATTGCAGGATCTTCATTTTGAATGCCAGGTAATAACTGAAAAGACAATATTTAATTTAAATAAATAACGATAATGTCAAGATTTTCCAAATTATTTCATTCTAAATTAACTTTATTCTTATTTAATATTTTTAAAATAATACTCAAAATTATATTGAAATGATTTTATCTTTAATTTAGGCTATGTTAGTACTAAACTCAGGGCTATGCAAGTTTGATAAATTAGTTTCACACAATCAATAATACACAAATTCAAAATGAAACTTTTAATAAGTATATTGTGCATTCAAGAATCATCATAACATTTAAAAAACAGAATTTGATAATTAATATAATAAATAATCATTGGCCATGTCAAACTTATTATTTTTACTTAGAATTTGATAAATTAGAACTATTGCATTTATACACAGATATATCAATACATCTAATAACTAGTACTATAAAGGTTGGTGTTAAACATAGAAATACATAGGAAAAGAATTTAAATAAATAATTCCAAACATCTGAAATTTGAGCTAAAGGTAAGCTTCAAGATCTGTTATATATAATTAAAACAATTTTTAACAAAAATAAATTGGATTGGAAAGTGTATGCATTATTTCCACATTGTTCCAATCAGGTATAAAAACCTTCAGTAACTGTTAATTTTGCTAATTGCAATGCATCTTTCCTTTTATTTCCCATTTATAGTTGCTGACACATTTACACAGGAGTCTAGTAATGGCTCCGATGTAAAATATGGTATCATAACCTTCTTTGCTGAAGGGTATGCTACATACATCAGAAGGCCACTATATTGAATACATGTCATATTGTTAGAAAATTCCTGAATACAGACACACATACTTACACACTTATTTAATTTTTGTCTTGTTTTGGTTGCTATACCTTGACTCTGGTCCGGCATAGCAACCAGTGTCAACTGAGTATAACCCACTAAACAACCTAATAATAATAATAATAATAAAATTTTAATAAAGGAAACAGAAATAGAAATTACCAATGTTTCCATAGTTGATTGTAGAACAGGAGTTACTGTTTTCAAATTAATCTGTTTCAGAGTTTCACATATTATAGTAATACACTTCAAAAGTATTTGGGAATCATTCTAGATATATAAAATATATTATTTTGAAATTTAAATTTTTATTTTATAAGTTATTGAAAATTATGCAAAAATTTAATTATAATTAAATAGAAATTAACTGTAATCAGAGCTTTTTAAAATTGTACCTTTTCTTTACGCACTTCTTCTATATTAGGCTGAATCAACAATTCATATTCTTCTTTTAAAGCCTCTAATTCTGTAATTTTATCTTTGACTTTTTGTGCAGCAGAATACTCAGCATTTTTCAAATTTTCTTCCAAACAATCCCTGAGACAATTAAGTTCAACAGATATTTTTGCTATCTATTAAAAAATAATAATATATTTTTTTGTAATAATGCATTTTGTAAAATAATATGATGTGTGATTTAAAAATAAAGTGAAAAGTTTATTAAAACAACAAGTATAAATTTTGACTTATACTTTTCATACTTTGAGCAAATATCTCTCAAATGTATTCACAAACTCTAAGTTCATTCATACTTTACTTTCACATATGGATATAAAATGAAATTAGATTACCACTTTGCTTGTTACGGATATTATAAACTTGATTAAGATATGACTTCAATAGTTTTATATATATATAAACAATTATCTATTATTTTTCAATTCTAATACATTTTTATTGTTAAATAATATAGTATTATTATAATCTTATATTTTTATTTCATTACAATAATTTTGTAGTAGTTTCTTTTATTGAAATATTAAACTGATTAAAATCAAACAAATTTATTTTTTGGTAAATATGCTTTAGGCCAAGACACCCATTAACATAAAATTCCTCACCATAATTATTTTCAGTTAAGTGATGTAGTTGTTTTTGCACTTGGATTGAGATAGAGGTCCAGCTCCACTAGCAAAGTTTTTATGGAAATGGTGCTGCCACTAAGTGAAAAAAGTAAACACTTTTCCACTTTTCCACACATAATTTGATGGAAGCAAAGCATCGTAGCTTGGTTGTTCATAATAATCAGTTTTCTCAAACATTTTAAATGAAACTACAGTCGGCCCCCCTATAACACGGGTTCCTATAGTTCGGATTCCTATACGACAGTGAAAAAATTGTGATGGTATCTGTACAAACATGGTAAAAAAAACTCCTATAATTCGGTAAAACGTCATCAGGCAGCCGAACTACTTTCAGCTGTCCAGTGCCATGCCACAGAGAGTTTAGGCGGGTAAATTGAGTTTACTATCGTCTGTACAGTATGTAAATTAGGTACCATAAGTCTAATACAGCACTAATTTTATACATTTCTTGTGAAAGAAACATTTCTTATTTAACGGCCATAAAAATTATTTATATTAATGATGTCTCCAAAGGTCAACGAAGTTTTCGCAGAAAAATAATATCAGAAATCGCGGCCGCAATTTGATGCGCTGTTCCGCGACGAAACCAAGCTTTAGCAACGAGCGTAGTCAAAGGGTACACACTCGGTAAGTAATCCTACAATTTTTTGTTTATAGCATAGTTTATACGAATTATTCCCAAAAAAATATACGTGTTTTGGAAATGTTGAGTCGAATTAGTCTAGGAATCGGTTAATTTTATGGAAGAAAACCTTTCAAACAGCAGTAGTCCGTAAACTTCACACGTGTCAGGCTGTGATTGGAACGACTCGTAAGAAATCGGATTCCTAAAAAATGGAACATATCTATGATCTTATAGGGGGGTCGACTGTAAATAATACAGAAGTTTGTGTTATAATATTTGAAAAATACTAATAGACAAATTATAAAAATTATAGAAGCATATTCAATCATTTGTATTTAAATTATGTCATAAATGCCTTGAACATATACTCCAAATCAGTTCACAGTTAGGTTTAATTAATTTGACTATAAATAAACAACAGCTTTCATATAATAAAAGATAAATCTGTCCAAAATCACAGGAAGCAAACTGGACTTAGCAGAAATAAATAAACGACAAATCTTTTCTTAATCCAGCATATAATTATTCAGAAAAAAAACAACATTTTCAGCTATTTTAAACAGCCATTTTCAGGTTGGAATTCTAGAATGATCATTTGAAAAAATAAGGGTAGTGCATGTTCTGATGAGTTATTGTTCATAATGAAGACATTTCCAAAGCCATGTAATTAAGGCTTTAAGAGGTTAGCCTATTGCACATTACCATTATATTTTCAAATGACCATTCTACAATCATGTGTTACTTTTTCCAAATTATTATACGCTGGATTAAAAAAAGGTTTGTAATTTATTACTTTATAATAAAAATAAATGTAATGACTATATCAAAACTAAAGATATTTGAAATATGTTTCATTACAAAATTTAAATAATTCTTTTTTAAAAAGTTTGAAATACCTTCATTTCAGTGTCTTTTTTAGTTCTTGGGGAACACTCTTTAGTAATCACCATAATTGGTTGTTGAATATCGGAAATCATTTCAGCTATATTGCAAAGACATATTTCAGGATTGAGATGAAGTTTAGTGTAACATTTGACTAAAGGCTCCATGAGAGTCAAATAAACATTTGAATCTTCAACCAGCTTCAAAAATAATTGTTGAAAAGCTTTCCTTAAAATTAAATAAAAAAAAAAAAATTACATAATGAAATGCTAGTTATACAATGACAACATTTAAATTTCATTAATTAAAGAGAAAATTTATTGTATTTTCTTCCGTATTTGCTATTAATTTAAAAAAACAAGCATTCTGCAAAATATTTAAAAAAATAAAATTGTTTTATTCTTCTAATATCTCCAAATACTGGTAGCCCTCAGTTTACGCCGGTTCAATTTACGCCGATTCACAATAATGCCACTGTGCAATTCGCTGTTTCAAGGTGTAATTCCCCGATTTTCCCTATGCTAGACTGATTTTCATTTCAGTGTTGACATATTTACTGAGCCAAGACGTTGTACATTTGTTAAAACAAAGATTTTTATTAAATATATTTATTTTTTCTGTTTAATATTATTGGGTATGTATACATTTGCATTAAATTAATATTAAAATACTAAACGTTTAGGTACCCACGAGTCAAGTTATCAAACTTAATTGTCCAATAAATGGCATCCGAATCCATAGCACCAATCAATGTATCCCGTATCAGTTCATTCAGGAAAACACCTTACGACGCAATAGCACTTCCGGCAATCACAAATTATCATTAGTGAAACAAATCTACTTCTCGTTGGCCAGATGATATTTATCTCTCCTTAGCCACCTTGAATTTTCCCACTCAAACTGACCTTATATATGCGCTATGGCAACCGGTGGTCGACCAATCAGTGTCTTCGCTCGTCTGTAGCTCTACGTCGCGTTAACATATCCTTTCAACTAAGGAAAGTTTGACGGATGAAGTTTGTGAGTTAGACAATGTTGGGAGCGAAGTGCAAATGTAAAAAGGAGCATCATATTCGACCATATTCCGAAATTCTTAATGAAAGAAATAAAAAATGTAAACAATTAAAGATGGATACTTTTTTCCGAAAAATGTAAGAAATTCGAAACTAAAATTTTTAAATAAAAACATTTTACTTTATTTTATGATAAAATACATTTTAAAAATTAAAAATTTATATGTATTTTGTATTAATAAACAAAATTATTAGCTTATTTTTCACTTATGTAGAACCTAATCCTATACCTCACTGTAAATACAGGTTTGTTTTATGCTGATTCGATTTGCGCCGGCTTTTGTAGGAACGAAACTGCGGCGTAAACCGAGGACTATCTGTAATCTTATTTCTAAATTCTTCTAATAAGATATATCTATGTCAACCAGTAACCCGTGGTGTAATTGTTCTACAAATACAGTAGAGCATCGATTATCCGACCCTCGATTAACCGTCACATCGGTTAACCGACTGTTCTAGTCGGCAAATTTCAAATGTCCGCTAGTGATGTGGCGCTACAATATTTGGCTATGTCTTGGCTACTTTAATATTATTTTTGTTAAATTTTTGCGTGTTTTAGCTGGCATCAACAGCTTGACCATTGAAGGGAGGCCAGTATTTAAACGAGACTTAATTTTCTAATTATAAGTGGTTGTTTGTTTCGTGAGCAATAAAATAATTTAAAAATAATTTTTAACGATACAATAGCGACGATTATTATTTTTAAAAAATTTTTAGGCTAAACATCGATGAAAATTCAACGTGAAGTTGGTTAATTAATAGCGATATGTTAATTACATGGGATATCCTAATATACTATACTAATGTATTTTTTTCATTATTTTCGGTTATCCGATTTTTTCAGTTATCCGACCAACCTGAGTCCCCAATTGAGTCGGATAATCGATGCTCTACTGTAAA
>NW_019384946.1:128428-130605 GCF_000671375.1 Centruroides sculpturatus | reverse complement strand
TTTTAGTGATGATGAAGAAAACATTGTTTAATTTATATTAATATGTATCACTTAAGAAAATTTTAATAAAGATATTTATCTTAATTATGAAAATATAATAGCATGTTTTTTTAATTTTTGAAACCTAACCCTCCTTTTCGTACTAGTTCTTTGTTTCGTATAACACGGATTCGCATAACATGGCAATTTTTTGGAACATAACTCCCGTGATATACAGGGGTTACCTGTATGTATTTAATATTAAAGATTTGAACTTAAGTACTGCAATAGGCTCTATTGGTTTTATAGTAGTTCTTTGACTGAGGAAAATTTAAATTATTATGATCTTTAACCAATTGATCAGATTTAATACAGCATAATCATTTCATGTTTCTTTTATTTTTGGATAATGAGTTGGATTATTTCAAATAATCAACTAATGCCAATTATTAAAATTTAGCCAATAATTGATAATTCTTTCTTAAGTAATCAATGGAAAAATCAAAGTTTCTGGGAACACAAACTATTAAAACACAATGGTCACATCTTGAAGTACTTCCCACTACATTCTATGTGTAATTTTATCATTTTAAAACCAACCATGAAAGCAGTTATACCAAGTTTTGGAGATGCTTTCAGCATGCTCCAAATATAAATGTCCTCTTCCACACTCTGGAAACACCATCTGTAAATCAATTCCTTAACTTCCAAGAATAAAAAGTAGTCACAAGGTGATCTAGTCTACAGAGTGAATTGTTCACTAGATGCACATTTGATCAGTCAAAAAATTCGCTGTCTCTATCATAGTGTGCACCAAAGCATTAGTATAGTGACTTAAGAGACCCTAATTCCAATCTTTGGATATCTCTGACAGATCTCCTAGAAGATAAAAACTGGCAGATAAATGGTAATCAATTAGTAGTGTCAGCTTTCAATCTTTTATGCATGATTGCAATATGACTGTCTTAACCAGAAAATGTGGATATCAGTTGGTTACCAATACTTCTGAAATGTTTTACCTTCATAAATAATGCCCATCTGGAAACACCCAGACTATCTAATATCCCTTTGTTTCTGGATCATATTGATAAATTTATCTTTCATCAACTTTCATAATCATAAAAATCACCTTTCATAAAAACATTTTGATTGTTGATTTTCAAAGATTAACAGGAGACTAATAGAGTTATGTAGCAACATAACACTATTTGTCTCCTGTTAATCTGACAGGAAATGCAAATCAGTATCAGATTATGCATTTGAGGAATCCAAGGTGTAAATAAACTTTGGGCCCCACTCATTGATATTTATTTTATTACGCATACTGGATACACTCTTTGATGCGGGGAGCAAAACCATCTCCCAAAGAACAACACTTAGATACAATGAACATAAGATCACAAACAGATTATACAATAATAAATTAAATAAATAACAATTTAGATATAAATTCAAGATTTAAAAATCAAATGTAATAATTAGTTAAAGTTTAAAGTTAAAGTTTGGGAGCATCTGTCAATAAAATTCAAAAAACCAATAAATAAAAATAAAACAACCAAAAATAAGCAAATTGCTTAGCTATAAAAAAGAAATAAGTTAATAACAAAGATACAGCACTGACAGATGCTCCCAAACAATACCAGCAACAAGGCTAAATTTATAGTAGAGGAATCATGCCCCCTAAAACAAAAGATCAACAGATTTTCTTAGAAAACAAAACACTTTAAATTGATAACATAATACCAATATAATTTTAAGAAATAAAGACCTGGTAAGAACTTCACAACCGAAAATTTCTACACGTAGCACTTTAAGACGCCCACATTTGGCCAAAATATGCCAGGCATCCACAATTTCTTTCTCAACACAAAAGTCACACGATTCTCTCAAATAATTATTTAAAAAAATTTAATGAATTACACCTAGCCTGTATAAATAAAGACAAAATATTAAGGCAAACATCTTGATTATATAAAGAACTAGCTTACCCGTCGCGCATTGCTGCGATTCAGAAGAAACGAAATTCAAGCAAACTCGTTATGATAAAATTCAATTTACATTTTATTATTTTTATTGAAACTTATTATTATTATTCATTTTCATCGGGAAAACATTTCAAAGTGTCATTTCAATTCTATTTATTTATTGGAGTGTTTGTGGATACACGATATTTTTTGTTTTTCCGTCTGGTGCGTACA
>NW_019384946.1:107842-128195 GCF_000671375.1 Centruroides sculpturatus | reverse complement strand
AAAAAATCAAATATAATAATTAGTTAAAGTTTGGGAGCATCTGTCAATAAAATACAAAAAACTAATAAATAAAATAAAAACCAAAAATAAGCAAATTGCTTACCTATAAGAAAGAAATAAGTTAATAACGAAGATACAGCAGTGACAGATGCTCCCAAACAACACCAGCAACAAGGCTAAATTTATAGCAGAGAAATCACGCCCCCTAAAACAAAAGATCAACAGATTTTCTTAGAAAACAGAACACTTTAAATTGATAACATGGTACCGATATAATTTTAAAAAATAAAGACCTGGTAAGAACTTCACAACCGAAAATTTCTGCTCGTAACACTTTAAGACGCTTACATTTAGCCAAAATATGCCAAGCATCCACAATTTCTTTCTCAACACAAAAGTCACATGATTCTCTCGAATAATTATTTAAAAAATTTAGTGAATTACACCTAGCCTGTATAAATAAAGACAAAATATTAAGGGAAACGTCTTGATTATATAAAGAATTATCAAAAAAAGTAACATTTAAATCCTTATACCAACAATTATATACGCTATTATTTATTTTTTCATTAATATTATATAAAAAATTATCAAAAATGTTAACAAGGAGAAGAGACCAGTCCATTAAATTCAAATCATCATTAATAAGATTAATACCATGATTATTACAAGTATCAATAAAATAACGTGTCCAGTCAATAGACTTTTTACCAAGTATAAATTTCAAGCAAACCTTACTCAGACGATAGTCATCAAGATTAAAAATTCTAGTAATCCAATTTCTTATCCTACTAAATATTATAAATTTTATAGGAGTCAAGGCACATTCCATCATAATTAAATACCCTGGTGTACAACGTGATAAATAAAATAAGTTTTTAATGAATTCAGTCTGTATACCATCGCCATTGGACAAGTTAAAACCCCAAATCTCTGAAGCATATAACAAAGAGGGCAACACCACAGTTTTCAATAAACGTAAATAATCAGTCAGATTATGTAATTTAGCAGACCTCCCTAACTGAATAATTTTATTCATCAATAATCTAGTATGAGTTCTCTTATTAATGTAATGCATACGGAATAAACCATTAGACGAAAATGTAACACCCAAATATTTATAATTAGAGACAACTTGAATTGGAGAACCCTTAAACCACCATTTATCAGCCCTCGCACTCTTACCTCCTCTTCGAAAAAACAACAATCTTAGACTTATTCAGATTCAATTTCAAACCATTTTCATCTAAATAAACTGCCAATTTATCAATCAATCTTTGAAGTCCAACCACAGAATCAGATAAAATTACAATATCATCTGCATAAGCCAATATTTTAATCTGAAAACCACTTATTTCTATACCATCCTCAGAAGAATTAATAATGCCAAAGAGATTGTTCAAAAAAATACTAAACAAAATTGAGCTCAAAATACAGCCCTGCTAACACCAGTCTTAGAGAACATTAACGGCAAACAGTTACCTCCAACTCTTACCATAAGCGAGGAGTTTTCATACAAAGCAACGAGTAAAGACACAAATTTATAACTAAAACCATAACGCAACATCTTTAACCACAGCAAATTCCTACAAACTCTATCAAAGGCAGAAGATAAATCAACAAAAAATGCATACACTTTCCTGTGTTTCTGTAAAAAAGTTTTCTGAATAACTGTGTACAAAACAAAAATATTATCCAATGTAGAATAATTAGCCCAAAATCCTTTGTGATTTTCATGCAATATATTTTTAACTTCTAACCATCGAGTCAGTCTTTTATACAAAATACTACAAAACAATTTAGAAACATATGATGATAGCCAGATGCCTCTATAATTACCAGGAACATCCTTCCTACCATTCTTAAAAATCGGAATTAAAATACTCGTCTTCCAAGACTCCGGTATTCTCCCAGTATCAAAAATCTTTGAGAAAAGACTCAAAAGATTTGGTCTCAATGTCTCAAAATTCCAGAATTCCATTGGGATCCTGTCAGAACCTGGGGCTTTATTTGGTTTATACCTCCTCAGAGCAAACTTAAGCTCACTTATAGAAAATTCATGGTCCAAAAGTTCATCATACCAATTTCTACAATAATTAAAAATCGAAATATCCACAAAATAAGGGTCCAAGGAACCAAATAAATTGAAAAAATGATGAAACCAATCATCAATAGGAATAAAGCTGAAATTACAAGACTTAGCCTGCTTAACATGTCGAAAATAGTTCCAAAAAAGTCTGTTATCTTTCCTAAAACAATTCTGAATTTTACCAGCAAATAATTTTTTTTCACAATGCACAACCACTTCACCAAACTTCGTAACATAACAAAATGCAAATGATCATTAGAATCATTACTCTTCCTAAAACATCTCCAGGCTCTATTCCTAGCACTATTTAACATCCTACAGCTCAAATTGAACCATGAAAAAGAATTCTTATGTCTCCTGATATTAAATCCACACTTACAGGCCAAACTGAAAAGACAATTACTCAAGTCTACCATTGAATCAAACTTATTCGCTGTACATATTTCCTCCATAGCCATCCTTAATTCATCCTTTCTATATTCGTCCCAAAATAACCTATTAATCCTCTGCCTCTTTTCTAAAGAGACCGATCTTTCATTACCACATGCAAGTCGTAAAATCAAAGGGTTATGATCAGAATCCAAAAATTGATCCGTCATAAGAGAGAGAACATCTTTCCAAACTAACGGAGAAACTATGACTAAATCAATAACAGAACAACCACAATTAGAAATAAAAGAATATTCACCCGCTTCATCACCTGAACATCTCCTATTAACAATAATCATATTTAAATCATCACATAAATGAAGCAACTTTCTACCACAAGAATCAATCACCAAGTCTTTTGAATTCCTATGCAAAGGACAAACAATACCAAAAGAATTGCAAAATGCATCAGAAATTATATTTTCCAATCCAATCCTAGCATTAAAATCACTGGCAATTAATACATTCCTATTATCTAATATTAAACCAGTTAAAGTATCAAAAATAGACTGCCAGTCATTTTCCCTAAAATAAACAAAACATACCAAAATATTACCAAGTTCGGCACCAAATTTGACAAGTATTAGAAAAACATCTTGATAAACAACAACACAGGGAAAAGAGAATCTTATTTGCTAATACCAGCCTGCACAGTAACAACCTTTCACATGTAACTTAAAAGCTTTTCCAAAATGGAGATTGTAACCTTGCAAACAATCAGTTACGTCTGAATTTCTATTAGTATAACCATACCAAGTTTCAGAAAGAAATACAATATCATATTGCAATAAATACTTCCAAAAAAACTCAAGTTTATTAAATAAACCAGCACAATTCCAAATCAGAAATGAAGTACCCCTATCCGGTAGTTGCTAGGATGAAACAGGCTTAAGCTGGTCACAATCAACATCATAAAAGTACTTCAGTCCATCAATAATAATTTTATCATAAACTATTTTTATCATTTGCACTCCAGAAAGTTTTGATTGTCTACCGAAATCCTGAAGCCTAAATCTAATATTTCTCACTCTAGGAGAGAAGTTATCATTTACATAAACCCCAACCGGTTTTAACTCTGGTTTTAATCCCACTCATTGATATATCTTTCTGACATTTTTAATATTAAAGTTTAATTGAATAAATACAATAATTTTGAAAATTTCGGCATATATTTTGTTTTGCAACAGCACTCCTTAAAATATATTATATATCTAAAGTTCTTGTTAAAGAAATTACAGTATTGAATAATAAAAAAACTCAAAGAAATAATAAAATAGCAATCAATTAGTTTAAATATCAAACAAGATACTGTTACAATTTTGTTGATACCATAGGACTTAGTAGAATCATCAGTATACATGTTTATAGCAACCATAAATGTTGCTGTTGGCATCAACAGCACATTCTAAGCTGTGCTGGTACCAACCTGCACATATTACTGTCTGTTAACTCACCACTTGGCAAGCAATATACAGTATATGTGCACAGTTCTAATACAGTGATTACTATATTATTTTCAATTTTCATATAAATAAAACTTTCATGTCAGTTAAAGTACTGAAGTAAAATAATAATTTTTCTGTTTGATTAATTTTGTTAATTTTTTTGAGTTGGGACTCCTGGTTATGTAAAACCCAAGGCCTGTGCAATAATTTGCTACTATGCAGAACTCATTGATATATCTTTCTGACAAAGTTTTGTGAAAGACCTAAATACTACTGCCAATCCAATGCCTGGACTAAACTCTGTCTTTGTATTGTTACTCATAAACTGTTTTTATAATAGTCTTGACACAATTCAAATGCATTTCTGCAACTACTTTGCAGAGTGACCACTTCTGACCTCATATTTGAGTCATCTTGCCACAGAAAATTCACCAAAACACTCACATTTGAGATGATGCAGAGTCTGAGAAATCATTTGCAAATTCTAAAAACTGGAAATTAATTAAACACAATTTAAAGTTGTAAAAAATAAATAAAATAAATCCACTCAAAATTACTCTTAAGTAACTCCATTGCAAATGACTGGTAGGTTGTGCTAGTGTGAGAACCCAAGCTAAATGAAAAAAAAATTTGCTTAATTTACAAAAAAATTTCTGCTAAAATTTTTTCTCTCATAAGAGCAGGAAGTGATGCCATTTTCCCATGGACTTGCTTTCTTGTCCAGAAATGACCCATCTTCTGACTGACTGTATCAAGAACATAACACAAAAAATTGTTATTGGTCTAACTTGTCAACATTGCCTAAAAAGGGCATTGACAGAAAAGGGAGAAGACCCCTAAATATAAGAAGAAAGATTGATGACTGATAAACGAACTGTTGTCATCGATCTTTCTTCTTATGTTGGTTGACATTTAGTGTTCATTCCCATCCTGGATTACTCCCCACTGCCCTATCAACCATCACTGCTACCAATTACCACCTAGACCAACCTGCCGTCTACCTACCTGCCCTTGAAGGATCTTACATACAACTATCAAACTATCTAACATCCAGATGAACCTATAGGCCGTGTACATAATCAAGGAACCAGCCTAGCAAGTGCTACCAGCTTATCAAGCTTATAACAACTACAGGTATTTATCATCGTGCACATAAGTGTAAACTCGCTCTCTTGGTTAGGAATCTGATACAGTTTAATTGAGATGCTATTTGCTTACTATATATATTATAGTAGATCAACTCTATGTATAGATAGTCAACCCTATGTATAATATGATATATAAATAAATGAGTATTATTTTTGGTAATAAAGCTGTAGTGTGCACTTTCAAACGCGCTGCCTCTATCTGAATCAAATCACTTAAGACCGCTTGCGAAGCAGCAAAACCTTCTTCACTCACATTGAGCAACAACAGTGTCAGTCCTGACATAGGCATTGCCAATCCGATGCTGATCCTTTAGTCACACTAGATACATTTCCCACCATTCCAAGACAGCAGGAGTTTGAAAGAGCAAGGTATTCATTGGCACATCATCATAGAATTGTTCTAATAAATACAAAAAACTACAACAATGCATATAACCAAAGTTGTTTGAAATTATAGTTACAAATTAAAATGGATAAAATTAGAAATTACAAGGGATAAAAAGATTTTAAAAATTCTTTGAAATTTCAAATTTCAAATGTAGGTTATTTTAATGTTAACAGTTAGATATAATTTTAAAAAATATGACAAAATTAAGTTCTTTGTAGAACTGGTGCAAGACTAAATTAATTCAAAATTGATTTTTTCCTAATACTTTGAATTAATAAACCTAACAGTTTATTTCTGGAGTTTGAAATATGGTACCAAGTTTCATGAAATTCTTTGAGAAAATAAAAAGTTACCTTCCAGCTTGATCTGAAAATTCACATTCTGAAATTAAGTTTATCAGTTGACAACTGATGAAGCAATGATCCAATAGTTTTTCAATGTCACTCTGTGATTGAAGAATATAACTGGGAAAAAATTCAATTTTTTTATAAAATTATTTTTAACATCTAGTAATTATAAAAATGCATCTAAAATACCTTTCAACAAAACTACAAAATGACACAAGATTTGGCAATATTGAATCTAAACATTCATCTGCAGTTGGTGTTTTTAGAGATCTGAGATATTTACATAAGCAATACCAATAAAATGCATTCTCACATGTAATTCCCTCCTTAGGAATCATGTTTCTGTAATAAAAACAATTATGTTAAAAATTATAAATTATAATTTTTATATTGAAATATTTCAAATTTTGTTTTAATAGTAGTAGAATATTATTTGTAATATTAATTTATAGTTAAATTACTTAAAAATAATTTTGGAATGTTTCCATTCACAAAATTCTCAATTTATATCCTACAGACTATTTCTTATTTGCCAAAAGTAAACTGACATTAAAAAAATATGATTTGAGAAGACTAAGCATGATGCAATAATAAAACTGACAGCCCCAAATTTAAATTAGTTTAAAAACATTGCCTATGTTTTTTAAAAAAGTTCTATGAATGAACAAAACTTTGTTTTCCAAGATTATTCTGAACAATTTAAAAAATTTTAATGTTATATATATTCACTATATGAAATCTAATAAAATTATATTTTAAAAAATTTTTTAGCATAGTAGTCATATAAAAAAAAACTTTAAACAATAATAAAATTTTGAATTAAATCTAAGTGTACAAAATTTATAAATAAATGTTTTTTTAAAACAAAAAATAATTTTCAGTAAATAAATTAAATTTTTTATACAAATAGGAAATTAGAAAACAATCATAATAATAAATGAAATATTGCATACTTACTCATTATTTAAAATGTTGCATTGTTCAGTTAATATTTCTGGTGTTTTCATAGAAAAAATAGAATTTAAAGCTTTTTCACTAATTTCTTCAGATTCTTGTACATCAAGACATTGTAGAAACTTTACTATATCATTTTCACACAATTCCAACCAGTTTAAAAGAAGTTTTTTTTCTACAGTACTACGTACAATCTCTTTAATAAACATTCATAAAGTTTTAAATAAATGTAATTAGTTTCATTCTATTATTTCTTAAATTCATTACTAAATTTACATACTATAGTACGTAAATTTATCCTATAATATCAAATAATAACAAATGTTTATACAAAAGTTTACAAAACAAAATTCATAAAGCCAAATAAAAATACCAATAAAACAGTAAAAGAATCTTAATATAGAGTTGATCAATAAAAGTTTGATTTAGGAACAGTTTTCAAAAAGTTTTACATCACCCAACAATATGTATTCATTATCTACAACTGATTTGCAAACTCTCTCCTATTGAGACTAATGGTTGTTTGTATACTCTGAAATCTATGCTGTATGCTATCTACAAGTCACTCCAATATATAAAAGGTTAATAGCATTCTCAGAACAACAGTGAACTCCAATAAAACAGTTTTTAAGTTTATTACTTAAGAAATTTGAGTTTTATTTATTATTTAGATGATCTTTAACTTTGCACATCTATTTTTATGCAATTCCTATTTTTTTAAAAGAATGTTTTAAATTTAAAAAATAGAATAACTACAGGATCATTGTTAACAATAAAACTTGCAAAATTTAACTTTTTTTTTTTTTTTCTAAATCTTTTATACTCCAAAATTTCTTTAAAGTGAGTAACCAGCAACTTCAAGAATTGTTTTGGACCCAAATATTGAAATTTAGACTCAGCATATCCTTTAATTGTTACTTGGATTCAATACTACATTTAAAATTACACTCCAAAATTTTTTATATTAGTGACTGATGACTGATCTCTAACATCATGCCAGTCATCATCTTCTACAGAAGTATTTATTTATCATCATCATTATCAATGCTATTCTCAAAAATTTGTATTTTCCATTTTTTGTACTATTATCATCATCATCAACACTATTGCCTTTAGTATCATAATCACTTGTATTTTTTCTATTATAGTATCACTTAAATGGTTAAAAATCAAATTAGTTTTCACTTTCAGTATTTTCAAAATCTTAACAATTTTCTCTTTTTCCATTCTTTATACATGAAAAAATTAATTAATGACTTAAAAATTTAATTCATTTAAAAAACTTTTATGACATATTTTCTTTTTCATAGTTCCAAAAATTAAATGCATTATCATCATATTTTGCAAAATGAAAAAATTTCAAATACTTTTTCTGCTAATAGATATTTATCTTGCTAAATTCCAAAATACAGTAGAGCCTCGATTATCCGACCCCCGATTAACCGACCGGCAAATTCAAATGTCCGCTAGTGATGTGGCATTACAATATTTGGCTATGTCTTGGCTACTTTAACATTATTTTTACGTGTTTTAGCTGGCAACACTCATTCGACCATGAAAGGGAGCCAGTATTTAAATGAGGCTTAATTTTCTAATTTTATGATACAATAGCGACGATTATTATTTTAAACAATTTTTGTTAGGCTTAACATCGATGAAAATTCAATGCGAAGTAGGTTAATAGTGATATACTAATATACTAATTACATGAGATATAATAATATACTACACTAATAATGAATTTTTTCATACTTTTCGGTTATCCGACTTTTCAATTATCCGACCAACCCCAGTCCCCAATTGAGTCGGATAATCGAGGCTCTACTGTACAACACAATGGATATTTAACATAAATAAATTACTTTTTAATTTCCTTATATTTTTCATATATTAATATCATTTTAATATTCTCTAGTATTTCTAAATATGTTCTTAAGAATTAATATAATTTCTTCAGCACTTATAAAAAAAACTGAACTCTCAAAAACATTATTATTCTTCATTTTCAATATTTAAAAATTATTTTGAAGTTATAAAACCATTCTGCAAAGGAATCATGAAATCAAATTATCTGTATAAACAAACTTTTATACTAAACTTGTCAAAATCAATTATCTTAATATTGAATAATTTTCAAATATTTCTGATGTATTCTGCATTTATAGCTAAAATGTATAACTTTTTAATATAAACAAAATTTTCCACAACTATTTAATAACATTGTAAATAAGATTGAATAAATATAATTTTACATTTCATTTATCACCATAAAAATTAATTATACTATTACAAAATCAATATGTATAAATAAAAATAATCTTAAAAGTTTGCAATAATTATACTTGTAGTAAGTCCATTTAATAAAACATAGAATACCTGATCTGTCATTTAATCCCCTCTGCAATAAAAGAATTCTCTGAGAAATGGAGAGAGATTTAATATGTATTCTTTCAGCTAAACAAATATAAGCAGCTCGACGAACTATATCCTTAACATCTTTTGTCCGATTAATTATTGGGATTAATGTTTTAGATGATGCACCAATATTAAGTATAACAGCTCTTCTTACTTCAGCACAAGGATCACATTTCAAGTGAAATAGATATGCTAGTACACAAGAATTAATTATATATTAAAATTTTAATTTGATTTCTTAAAATATCATCAATATTACCTTCTATAACAGGACATAAATTATTTGATGGATCTTGAAGGCGTGAAAGAGCATGTACAGCTTGAGTTCGGACGTTGTTTCCTTTATCTTGAAGTCGCTCTAGCATGCTTCGACAAAGTTTCTCATATAAGATATCATCAATATCTGCTTCAGCAGGAAGATTGATGAGTAATTTGTTTATTAAATAACATACTCGATACCGTACAGCTTGATCTTTTGCACAACGAATCTAAAAAAATATTTCAATCAGTATTTTTCAATAACAAATTTATTTTGCTGATACTCATGTAAGTATATTCATCTCTATGATGGTTAATGTTCATGCCAATGCATATTTATTTTAACTTATATACAAGCTATATATCTATGAAGCTATTAAAACTTATTAATTAATCTGTATGAGTTGAAAATTACACCAAGTCCTCACTTAACATCATTTCATTATAATGTTATTAAAGAAAAATACAAGTACCGGTACATTTGTAATCATTTATAATTATCTATTTGTCAAATTTTTTTATAAACAGTAAAATTGATTCTATGAGGTAGAACATAAATACTAAAGGTTGCAAACACAATCCAATTAGAATAATGTTAACCAAATTAGACTTGCTTATATCAATTAGCCCAAAGGATATGATGCAGAACATTAGTGTACCGCAAAATCTTAAAAAACATCATGTAGTTTTATTTTAGCATCACTGTCTGAATATATGTACAATGCCATTAATAAGAATAAAGTACACGAAGGATCTTTTTATGATGAACTGAAACTGACATATCCAAATACAGGGGTGTCTGCATTCATGCGCCAACACTACTGTATTTGAATAAAGACCAATCATCTGTCGCTCGCAGACGATGTGAATTAGACTGATGCAATACTGTATAAGTGAGCATTGCTTCTGAATTATCTCAGAAAGTCAAAATATGGTATCTTGTCTCTAGTCTCTCTAGTTTTATGGAGTTGTACATGTAGGTGTGCAGTGTATTACATGTTTATATATATCATGTTAATATTTTCATATTAAATTGTGTTTGTGTTGTAAAGTAAATAATTTATGGTTAGGTAATTTATTAAGGTAATTTAAATTTATATAAAAATTATAAATTCTACAAAACCATTTCTTTTCTTTTTTTATTACGAAAAACTGAAAATGGATATATGAAAATTTTAAAATAAAAACAAAACTATTGATGTTAGCAACAGTAGTTCTGCAGCAGATACAAATATATCCATTGAAAATAGTCATAATATGAACAATACCAGTGCCAATGAATCTTAACCAAGATCAAAAATTAGTACAGTGGTACCTCAGGTTACGAACGCCCCAGCATATGAAATTTTCAGGATACGACATGAAATTCGAACATATTTTTGCTCCACGATACGAACAAAAACTCACCATACGACGTTACATTAGTTCGCATTTTTCATTTGTTTTTCTTACTACAGTTATTTTTTTTAATGTATTACTTGGCTTTAATTTGAGTATGTTTTTCGCGTTGGAACGAATTATTTGGTTTTACATGTAATCGTATGGGAAAAGATGATCCACCTTACGACATTTTCATGATACGATCTCAGTTTCGGAATGGATTAATTTCGTATCCTGAGGTACCACTGTACAAGAAAATATAATGAAGATTACTTAAATTTTGGTTTTATGTGGACAGAGGACATAATTTCCCCTTACCTTTGTGTGTTGTATATGGACATGAAAAAGCAAACAGTGCAATGGTCTCTAGCAAGCTAAAATGCCATATGGAAAAAGTTCATCAAAATTTAATATCTAAAGACAAAAGGTATTTTGAATGATTAATTAATGACATATAGTGCCAAACAAAAACAAAAATTTGAAAACAGAATAAAAGTGTCTGACAAAGCACAAATTGTCTCCTATGATGTACTGCAACTTATTGCACAAAAAGGGAAACCTCATTCGCTTGGAAAAATGTTGATTGACAAAGATACAAAGCTGAAATAAATAAAATTCCTCTTTCCAATAATACTATAAGTAGAAGAATAATTGATATAGTAGAAAATGTTCAGCAAAAACTTGATAGTCAAATTTTTGCTCTGCAAATAGATGAGTCAACAGATATCAATGGAAAAGCACAATTAATGGAATTTTTTTGATTCATTAACAGAGATTTAATCATGAACCAATTTTTATTTTGTCAAGAATTGCCAGGTAGAATAACAGCAAGGGAAATATTTAATTGTGTAGATAACTTTTTCGAAAAGACAAGGTTATTATGAAATTTTTGTACAGGCATTTGTACAGATGGTATTGCATCAATGATTGGACCTGATAAAGATTTTTTGGCATTTGCGAAACAAAAAAATTCAAATCTTATTTCTATATATTGCATTATTCATCAAGATGCTTTAGTAGGCAAAACTCTTCCGACAGAATTAAGCATTGACTAGATGATGTAATAAAAATTGTTAACTATATTAAAAGTAGACCTTTAAAATCATGAATTTTCAAAGAATTATGTGACAGCATGGAATCTAACTAGAATTGTTTATTACTACATAATTATATTCATCGGTTTTCTAAAGGAAAAATTTTAGTCAGTGTATTTGAAATGCAAGCAAAACTTTGTAAATTTTAAAAAAATGAAATAAGTACCACAGGAAAACAAAAAAATTGTATGAAAATACAAAAATTTTATGATTGTTTTAACAATGAATTGTGGTGTGCAAAACTGGCTTACATAGAACATATATTTGCACTTCTTAATATTATAAATACTAGTTTACAAGGGCAAAATGAAAATATCTTAATATCAACAGATAAGTTAATTGTTTTTGATAATAAAATTATGCTTGTAGATGAATAAACTTTATGAAAATAATTTAGCTGTTTCCTAAGATTCCAGAACAGATGAGAAATTTTCTTGCACCAGTGGTGAAAAACCATTTGGATTTGTTTCAAAAGGAAATAAAAACATATTTTCCATCTATTAAATCAGAAAATGCAACTGGATTTGAAATCCTTTTATTAATGGTACATCAAACTGAAATCTTTGTCGTGAAGAAGAGGAAGAACTGATTTACATTTCATCTGATCGAACATTAAAAAATCAAACATTCGGAATTTCATTTGGATACTTTTTTGATTCCAGTCAGAAACGAACATCTAAAGTTATCTAAAAGAGCAATAAATATTTTACTCCAATTTTCTACATCATATTTATGTGAGTTAGGATTTTCAACTCTCACTAACATGAAAAATAAAAAATGATGACAATTGGAAAATGCCAAAGATGAACTGTGAGTTGCTTTGTCTGAAATAACAAAATATTGTCAATCACATATTTCATATTGACTAATTTTTTACATAAAAATTCATTTGATCTCATCAAATATTTGAATAATTTAAAGCTTTGTTGAAGGCATACATATTTTCTTTTGTAATTATTTATTTAATTATTTTTATATTTTATTTTTGTTGTGAGAATTGTTTGTATAACACAGATATAATGTAAAGTATAAATAAAAATATTGTTGTTATTATTTTTTGTTCAATTTATTTAATTTAGAAATTTCTTCTTCTATGATTATGTAAGTGTGCAGCAAAATTTTTCTTCTTTGGAAAATGTGCCACAAGAGTAAAAAGATTGGGAAACACTGAATTAGCCTATGATAAAATTTGTTTCATTATACATCATTTTCACTTATTGCCATGGTTTCCAAGAATTTATTGACAATGTTAAGGGAGGACTTACTGCATATTGAAAATTTTCTTACTATTTCATTAATTGATTTTTTCTATAATTTTCTTTATATAATGAGATAGTAATAAAATTATTATTATAATTGTTATAATAAAATTATTATAATTATTATATATTACCATAAACATTTATTTAACTGTATAATTTTTTTAAGTTTCAAATAACATACTTTCAAAGTCTTTGATTTTCAGAGTCTACTGAATACACTATTTCCAATGGCATCAGTTTGTTTAACAAATGCATTGCTTTACCATAGTGCTTAATACATTGATACAAATAAGTTAGTGTTCTCAACCAAAAATATAGTGTCTACATAATCATTAATAAGGGTTGATAATTTGGTAATTTGGTTTTTGTCATTCATCTTCCATTTTCATTTAAACAGTTGCTGCATTTGTAAGGGACTGATTTTTTTTCAATAAATTTAACTTTATTAGATTTTTTTCAGTTAGTAAACTGAAATAAATGCTTAAAAATTTAACAAAGTTTTTTTGTTATAAATAAAAAATTGATAAATTTATACTCGTATATAATAGTATAAGAGAAAGTGGAATCATAAGAATATAAATAACAGCAATTTCTCATTTTAATGAAAAAAAAACAAGTATTTCATATTAATATAATAAATATAAGTACAACTTTTTTACAAAAAAATTCTTTGTTTCAGTCATTTCTTTCATTGTTCGCACCATCAGCAGTTCATAAAAATCACAAATACTCACGGAGACGACCGTCCTTTTTAGGCTACTGCCTCTGAACAACGAAAGAAATGACTGAAACAAAGAATTTTTTTGTAAGAAAGTTGTACTTATATTTATTATATTAATATTAAATAATCATTGGCCATGTAAAACTTATTATTTTTACTTAAAATAAGTATTTCATTATTAAAATAAAGCATAATTACACAAAAATATAAATTTATTTATTTATTTCTTGATGTCAAATACCTCTATCTGACAATCCTTTTTTCCAATTCTGAAATTTTATTCTGCTAGTGAACAATGAATATTAAAACTCTATACAACTGGATATCTAAACCTTCATATCTGATGGTAAAAACATTTTGAAACTTATATTTTAGTATTCAGATAGTTCATCAAAGGCCCAAGTTATGAACAAAAAGTAATTTCATTCTTATTGCTTTTAACTCTGTGTTTGGCATGTTTAGAAGAATAAAATTCATAGACTTAGTTTATAATTAATAGTTTATTAAAGATATATATATATATATTTGGGTACCAACAAGTTAGAAAATTATGTACTTTCAAGGTTAAAACAGACAAATATACTGTATTACATGAAAAATTTCTTACCTGAATCAAATATTCAAACAATTTATTAATTAGGTGATTCTGTGAATGTTCTATATTATTACTTTTATTTTCATCATTTTCAATTTCTTCCTCCTCCTTATATAATTCAGTAACAAATTTTGAAACAAATTCTAATGTTCTTTCAACAGCAGGATAATGATGTGAAATCACAAGAGAATGTTTTAAATATGAAATAAACTCTGACAAAAACTCATCAAATGGAGTCTATAAAAATAAAAAAAATTAATTTGCAAATCACTCTAGTAAATAGATAAAATACTAATATTCATTATTATTAAATAAAAGAAATTGACCATTTTAAAAAATTTTTGTTTTATTGCTATATTGAAATTGTTGTCTTAATTGATAACATAAAGATTTAAAAGTCAGAAGCAAAATTATTGATATTAATCATCAAATTTTCTTCATAAACAATAAAACTGATTCTGTGAGGCAGAAAGTAAATGATAAAGATTGCAAACACAATCCAATTAAAATAATATTAATTGAATTATATCTTGTTTACATTATTCAGCCTATAGTAAAATTGGTTTCGTTTTACATCTTTTCACTTAACATCACAGTTTCCAAGAGTCTATTGACAACATTAAGTAAGGGCTTGCTATATTTTGTTTCTTTAAAATTTCTTTCTTATGCTTAATAAGACAATCATATGCAATTATTTTTTTACATCTATATCATTTACAATATTTGATACTAGACTCCATGTCATAATAGTAATGATATCCAAGGATGAACTAGAAAGCACCAGAGTTTAAGTGGAATATTTTGTTTTGATATCCAAAGAATGTTCATACTAGATGTATAACATATATTTAAACATTACACACACATATATATATATATATATATTTGTGAGAATTGTTTGTATAACACAGATATAATGTAAAGTATAAATAAAAATATTGTTGTTATTATTTTTTGTTCAATTTATTTAATTTAGAAATTTCTTCTTCTATGATTATGTAAGTGTGCAGCAAAATTTTTCTTCTTTGGAAAATGTGCCACAAGAGTAAAAAGATTGGGAAACACTGAATTAGCCTATGATAAAATTTGTTTCATTATACATCATTTTCACTTATTGCCATGGTTTCCAAGAATTTATTGACAATGTTAAGGGAGGACTTACTGCATATTGAAAATTTTCTTACTATTTCATTAATTGATTTTTTCTATAATTTTCTTTATATAATGAGATAGTAATAAAATTATTATTATAATTGTTATAATAAAATTATTATAATTATTATATATTACCATAAACATTTATTTAACTGTATAATTTTTTTAAGTTTCAAATAACATACTTTCAAAGTCTTTGATTTTCAGAGTCTACTGAATACACTATTTCCAATGGCATCAGTTTGTTTAACAAATGCATTGCTTTACCATAGTGCTTAATACATTGATACAAATAAGTTAGTGTTCTCAACCAAAAATATAGTGTCTACATAATCATTAATAAGGGTTGATAATTTGGTAATTTGGTTTTTGTCATTCATCTTCCATTTTCATTTAAACAGTTGCTGCATTTGTAAGGGACTGATTTTTTTTCAATAAATTTAACTTTATTAGATTTTTTTCAGTTAGTAAACTGAAATAAATGCTTAAAAATTTAACAAAGTTTTTTTGTTATAAATAAAAAATTGATAAATTTATACTCGTATATAATAGTATAAGAGAAAGTGGAATCATAAGAATATAAATAACAGCAATTTCTCATTTTAATGAAAAAAAAACAAGTATTTCATATTAATATAATAAATATAAGTACAACTTTTTTACAAAAAAATTCTTTGTTTCAGTCATTTCTTTCATTGTTCGCACCATCAGCAGTTCATAAAAATCACAAATACTCACGGAGACGACCGTCCTTTTTAGGCTACTGCCTCTGAACAACGAAAGAAATGACTGAAACAAAGAATTTTTTTGTAAGAAAGTTGTACTTATATTTATTATATTAATATTAAATAATCATTGGCCATGTAAAACTTATTATTTTTACTTAAAATAAGTATTTCATTATTAAAATAAAGCATAATTACACAAAAATATAAATTTATTTATTTATTTCTTGATGTCAAATACCTCTATCTGACAATCCTTTTTTCCAATTCTGAAATTTTATTCTGCTAGTGAACAATGAATATTAAAACTCTATACAACTGGATATCTAAACCTTCATATCTGATGGTAAAAACATTTTGAAACTTATATTTTAGTATTCAGATAGTTCATCAAAGGCCCAAGTTATGAACAAAAAGTAATTTCATTCTTATTGCTTTTAACTCTGTGTTTGGCATGTTTAGAAGAATAAAATTCATAGACTTAGTTTATAATTAATAGTTTATTAAAGATATATATATATATATTAGGGTACCAACAAGTTAGAAAATTATGTACTTTCAAGGTTAAAACAGACAAATATACTGTATTACATGAAAAATTTCTTACCTGAATCAAATATTCAAACAATTTATTAATTAGGTGATTCTGTGAATGTTCTATATTATTACTTTTATTTTCATCATTTTCAATTTCTTCCTCCTCCTTATATAATTCAGTAACAAATTTTGAAACAAATTCTAATGTTCTTTCAACAGCAGGATAATGATGTGAAATCACAAGAGAATGTTTTAAATATGAAATAAACTCTGACAAAAACTCATCAAATGGAGTCTATAAAAATAAAAAAAATTAATTTGCAAATCACTCTAGTAAATAGATAAAATACTAATATTCATTATTATTAAATAAAAGAAATTGACCATTTTAAAAAATTTTTGTTTTATTGCTATATTGAAATTGTTGTCTTAATTGATAACATAAAGATTTAAAAGTCAGAAGCAAAATTATTGATATTAATCATCAAATTTTCTTCATAAACAATAAAACTGATTCTGTGAGGCAGAAAGTAAATGATAAAGATTGCAAACACAATCCAATTAAAATAATATTAATTGAATTATATCTTGTTTACATTATTCAGCCTATAGTAAAATTGGTTTCGTTTTACATCTTTTCACTTAACATCACAGTTTCCAAGAGTCTATTGACAACATTAAGTAAGGGCTTGCTATATTTTGTTTCTTTAAAATTTCTTTCTTATGCTTAATAAGACAATCATATGCAATTATTTTTTTACATCTATATCATTTACAATATTTGATACTAGACTCCATGTCATAATAGTAATGATATCCAAGGATGAACTAGAAAGCACCAGAGTTTAAGTGGAATATTTTGTTTTGATATCCAAAGAATGTTCATACTAGATGTATAACATATATTTAAACATTACACACACATATATATATATATATTTAGTATAATAATAAATCACACACACCTGAATTTTTTGCCGAGTTATTTTGTTTATTTATATTTAGTATTTAAATTTACTTTAATTACATAAATGATTATTTTTATTTCTTTAAATAGTGTAATAAAGTAAATTTATTCTTTTCTAAAGATAGAAATTGAATTCCATTTTACTATTCATTTATAATATTTAGTTTTATAACAACATCAACTCCTAACCCAATTTAAGTGATTAGAGCAAAACAACCTCTAGTCAAATTCATTAGTAACTAATTATTTACTAGTCTAAAAATAGCCCAATTATTTAGTTTTAAGTAAACACTTAAAAATACTTACATTTCTGAAAATATTTTTAAGAGAAAGAATCAACTTTGGATGACTCTGTAATCTGTTTTGACAATTTTCAAATATTTCATTCATTCTCAATTATTAGGTAGAGAAGATATCTAAAAATAATCATTTTATTAATTATTACTTAATAATAATAATAATAAAACATATGCATTGAAAAAATCAGCAAGTACACAGAACTCAACCACAAAATAAAGTATCTGTGGAGAATGGACAAGGTATGTATTGTGCCATTAATCCTTTCTTGCACTTGCATCAACCATATAACACAAAAGTCTCTAAATGTTAGTTTCACAGCAGCATATACATCACTCTACAAAAGGCTGCCATACTAAACACATGTCAACTAATCTGACTATTTGACATGTGTTTAGTATGTCAGCCTTTTGTAGAGTGATGTATATGCTGTTCAGAAAATTCTTAAACACAAATATGTATGCAAAAAAAGCATAGAAATGAAACATATTTTTTGTAGTTACACCTCAAGTTTGTCCAGCATAGTACTAGGAACCAGTGTATATGTTTCGACGCATTCATAATGACCGGTCAATTTGATAAATTATTGAAATTTATTACAATGCCTGATTTTGTTGGTCATTATGAATAATGCCCATATTAATCACTTTGTCCATAACATATATACCATGTAGGATATATTTCAACATCACAACGTAATCATAATAATAAATCAATATAGTCATTTTATTATAAAAAAATTACATAAAAACAATTATTTACAAAAATATGTATATATAATTCTGCAAATAAATTTACTATCTATATCTTAAAAGATAGATAAAAATGTACTATGATATCATTCCTTGTTTTCATTATTATCTATTTGCTTTATCTTGCAATATGGTGTAAAGCATTGCATTCAATAGGACAGAATAAAATATAAAAATAGATATATGAAGAATATGACATACAATAACAATCTGTTCCCAAAACCAATAGAAAAGAGAATTTTACATTCATACATCAGTCTTCTTTCATCAATTCAAAATTATAAACTGCATGCTTGACAAAGTAGTCAATAATAAATTTAATAATAAGGAAAAAATAGAAAATGAATACAAAAATTTATTTTGTTCTATTGTAACTGAAGGTCAGTGAAACTGGTTGAAATTGTTCTTATTTTATTAAATTTAATATAATATAATGTTTTATTTAATATTAGTAATATAACGTTCTTTTATTTAATAATAAAAATTATTATTATTAATGTTAAATAGTCTAGTGCAGTGATTCTCAACCTTTTTTTCGTCATGGTACCCTTTTAATAATTTAAAAATTTGACGGCGCATTGGTAAGTATCACAGGACAACCAGTGACGTCATAACAGCAATTTTTAAATGCAGTTGGTAATTTAGGTCACATTTTCTAAACACCTTGGTAACTACTGGGAGTTACTGGTAACACCAGCTACAATTTCCAAATGCGCTAGGAAGATAAAACTGATTGAACTACTTGTCTGCTGTCACTTATGTATGAGTATGTGTAGTGGCAGCACACTTCAAAAATCTCGCAGCACAGTGGTTGAGAATTACTGGTCTAGTGTATAAATGAAAAACATAAAAATGTCTATTGGTGTTACTGGTAAATACATTTAATTAATGAGTATGAACACTTTTGACAGAACATAACAGTATATTCAATCAACACTTTATCGTCTTTAAAAATATTTATTATTGTCTTATAAATCTATATATTTTGCATTGTTAAGAATTATGTTATATTAATAGTATATATGCAACTATTCCTTTCTGACAAATGAAAAAGGCAAAATTTAAACCAAATCAAAACTATTTCCCAAACAAAAGATTAGAATAGAAAATATTGTTTTAAATATAATTAAATCTCTCTCTAACACTGCTTGCAACCTATTAAGATCATACATCACAACCAAAAAGATTAAAAATTTTAAATAATCTTCAAATGCACACAGCAACCAATTTTTGAAAGTTTACACAAAGTTATGTATGCATTTATATTTTCCAAAAGTCTTGTTGGTACATTTGGGTATCCAGATAGAAAATATGATAGAAACAATTATTTTATCTTTGAATTTGTTAGATATTTGTGTAATGAATGTTAATCTAAAGCAAATCTGGGGATCCAAT
>NW_019384946.1:94399-102262 GCF_000671375.1 Centruroides sculpturatus | reverse complement strand
GCCGAGAATCAAACGAACTATCTTCAATTTGATCAATTTTCTGGAACGTTTACAATCGTTCTATAATCGAACCAATATGCAATAACAAATTCGAATTTAAAACGGATCAAACATTTTTAAAATCGAAATGTCTGAAATGTTATCAATTTAATACACCTAAGTACTCAATGAAGACTAAACGTAGTTGAAAACAAAAAATCGCATCTAAAATAGTACAGTAGAAGCCGTTTTTCCGGTTAAGCCTTAATGCTCTACCTCTCCCCCGGGGGGGAATTTCGAAAAATCCCTTTTTAATGTGAATTCCCATGGCATACTCTACTAAAACGCATATAAAAAGAAAAAATCGCATCTAAAATAGTACAGTAGAAGCTGTTTTTCCGGTTAAGCCTTAATCCTCTCATCTCCCCCCTGCGGGGGAATTTCGAAAAATCCCTTCTTAGTGTGCGTTTCCATGACGTACCCTAACTGTCTACCAAATTTCACCTCTCTAGGTTAAGCGGTTTGCTCNTTGTCTTAATTGATAACATAAAGATTTAAAAGTCAGAAGCAAAATTATTGATATTAATCATCAAATTTTCTTCATAAACAATAAAACTGATTCTGTGAGGCAGAAAGTAAATGATAAAGATTGCAAACACAATCCAATTAAAATAATATTAATTGAATTATATCTTGTTTACATTATTCAGCCTATAGTAAAATTGGTTTCGTTTTACATCTTTTCACTTAACATCACAGTTTCCAAGAGTCTATTGACAACATTAAGTAAGGGCTTGCTATATTTTGTTTCTTTAAAATTTCTTTCTTATGCTTAATAAGACAATCATATGCAATTATTTTTTTACATCTATATCATTTACAATATTTGATACTAGACTCCATGTCATAATAGTAATGATATCCAAGGATGAACTAGAAAGCACCAGAGTTTAAGTGGAATATTTTGTTTTGATATCCAAAGAATGTTCATACTAGATGTATAACATATATTTAAACATTACACACACATATATATATATATATTTAGTATAATAATAAATCACACACACCTGAATTTTTTGCCGAGTTATTTTGTTTATTTATATTTAGTATTTAAATTTACTTTAATTACATAAATGATTATTTTTATTTCTTTAAATAGTGTAATAAAGTAAATTTATTCTTTTCTAAAGATAGAAATTGAATTCCATTTTACTATTCATTTATAATATTTAGTTTTATAACAACATCAACTCCTAACCCAATTTAAGTGATTAGAGCAAAACAACCTCTAGTCAAATTCATTAGTAACTAATTATTTACTAGTCTAAAAATAGCCCAATTATTTAGTTTTAAGTAAACACTTAAAAATACTTACATTTCTGAAAATATTTTTAAGAGAAAGAATCAACTTTGGATGACTCTGTAATCTGTTTTGACAATTTTCAAATATTTCATTCATTCTCAATTATTAGTTTAATTTAGAAATTTCTTCTTCTATGATTATGTAAGTGTGCAGCAAAATTTTTCTTCTTTGGAAAATGTGCCACAAGAGTAAAAAGATTGGGAAACACTGAATTAGCCTATGATAAAATTTGTTTCATTATACATCATTTTCACTTATTGCCATGGTTTCCAAGAATTTATTGACAATGTTAAGGGAGGACTTACTGCATATTGAAAATTTTCTTACTATTTCATTAATTGATTTTTTCTATAATTTTCTTTATATAATGAGATAGTAATAAAATTATTATTATAATTGTTATAATAAAATTATTATAATTATTATATATTACCATAAACATTTATTTAACTGTATAATTTTTTTAAGTTTCAAATAACATACTTTCAAAGTCTTTGATTTTCAGAGTCTACTGAATACACTATTTCCAATGGCATCAGTTTGTTTAACAAATGCATTGCTTTACCATAGTGCTTAATACATTGATACAAATAAGTTAGTGTTCTCAACCAAAAATATAGTGTCTACATAATCATTAATAAGGGTTGATAATTTGGTAATTTGGTTTTTGTCATTCATCTTCCATTTTCATTTAAACAGTTGCTGCATTTGTAAGGGACTGATTTTTTTTCAATAAATTTAACTTTATTAGATTTTTTTCAGTTAGTAAACTGAAATAAATGCTTAAAAATTTAACAAAGTTTTTTTGTTATAAATAAAAAATTGATAAATTTATACTCGTATATAATAGTATAAGAGAAAGTGGAATCATAAGAATATAAATAACAGCAATTTCTCATTTTAATGAAAAAAAAACAAGTATTTCATATTAATATAATAAATATAAGTACAACTTTTTTACAAAAAAATTCTTTGTTTCAGTCATTTCTTTCATTGTTCGCACCATCAGCAGTTCATAAAAATCACAAATACTCACGGAGACGACCGTCCTTTTTAGGCTACTGCCTCTGAACAACGAAAGAAATGACTGAAACAAAGAATTTTTTTGTAAGAAAGTTGTACTTATATTTATTATATTAATATTAAATAATCATTGGCCATGTAAAACTTATTATTTTTACTTAAAATAAGTATTTCATTATTAAAATAAAGCATAATTACACAAAAATATAAATTTATTTATTTATTTCTTGATGTCAAATACCTCTATCTGACAATCCTTTTTTCCAATTCTGAAATTTTATTCTGCTAGTGAACAATGAATATTAAAACTCTATACAACTGGATATCTAAACCTTCATATCTGATGGTAAAAACATTTTGAAACTTATATTTTAGTATTCAGATAGTTCATCAAAGGCCCAAGTTATGAACAAAAAGTAATTTCATTCTTATTGCTTTTAACTCTGTGTTNAATGCGCTAGGAAGATAAAACTGATTGAACTACTTGTCTGCTGTCACTTATGTATGAGTATGTGTAGTGGCAGCACACTTCAAAAATCTCGCAGCACAGTGGTTGAGAATTACTGGTCTAGTGTATAAATGAAAAACATAAAAATGTCTATTGGTGTTACTGGTAAATACATTTAATTAATGAGTATGAACACTTTTGACAGAACATAACAGTATATTCAATCAACACTTTATCGTCTTTAAAAATATTTATTATTGTCTTATAAATCTATATATTTTGCATTGTTAAGAATTATGTTATATTAATAGTATATATGCAACTATTCCTTTCTGACAAATGAAAAAGGCAAAATTTAAACCAAATCAAAACTATTTCCCAAACAAAAGATTAGAATAGAAAATATTGTTTTAAATATAATTAAATCTCTCTCTAACACTGCTTGCAACCTATTAAGATCATACATCACAACCAAAAAGATTAAAAATTTTAAATAATCTTCAAATGCACACAGCAACCAATTTTTGAAAGTTTACACAAAGTTATGTATGCATTTATATTTTCCAAAAGTCTTGTTGGTACATTTGGGTATCCAGATAGAAAATATGATAGAAACAATTATTTTATCTTTGAATTTGTTAGATATTTGTGTAATGAATGTTAATCTAAAGCAAATCTGGGGATCCAATGTATTGATGTAACATAGGCAAAACTGTCAGGTTTCATACTATTCAGCTGTTAGGTCAATACTATACAATGCTATACTATACAGCTGTTAGGTCAATGTTTGTGAATAGTTGTATATTTTACACAGTCAATAAATCTATTGTATGATCTTTTGAGATTAAAAGCAACAGTTGTTTTTTATAATAAACCCTTTCATTAATTTTTCTCACTGTTTTTTAAGTTACAATTATAATATTGGGTTAATCTTTACCTACGTACAGTACACCGTCATGTCCACACAGTGGGGACCCACGTTCTAACCTAACCTATTCTAATTACCAATAATGTGGTAAACCTAATATTGTAATTAACCGTTAACAAAGATACTAATGTTATAGCAGTTATATAATGTGAGTTATATCTAAAGCTAGTTTTACATCAAATATGGTTTACACAACGAATAATAAAACTGGCAACTCAACCTTACTGTTGAATACTGTTTCCCTTTTCAAGAAATCCCGCTCTATTGTGATAAAATAGCGCCACCTGGATTTTTGAATAAATGACATTTTTAATTGTTTTTTTAAACCTGAATTATAAAGTCTTATAAACTAAATAATTTCTTCTAATAATTATTAATTATATTAAAATATGTTTCTAACTCGTGTAATTAATCTATTCAATTCTATTATTTCCGAATGTAAACATTTTTAAAAAGACCCATCTGCCCTGCGGGCATTAAGATAATGGGTACGTTCGTAAAGTCGAACGAGTTAAACGAGAATAACGTCATCGTTATTATTATTTCGTTAGACTTTTCGAACGATTCGTTTATAACTAAATGGCTGTTCCTAAAATCGAAGATATGAATGTTGCTAGTGCAGTCTTATCCGAAATATTTTTCTTAGATTGCTTCGGATAGACAGTTATTTCTATCATTTCACCTTTTAATTCACAGTTTAAACACTCGAGTAGATTTAGAAACATCGATATCGTCGGCCGCCATTTTCTTAACGAAGTGAACTAACCCTTTCCTTCGTGAACTTCGTTAGGGTGCGTTTACTTTTAGTTTCGATCTCGCCCCTAGCGCGATCAGCCTGTATACTTTTTGTTAGCTACCATTGAGCACGGCGTTTACTTTTCGCACCCGTTACGTCGTTGCTAGCATTCCTAGCGCGCTCGGCGTGCTCGGAGAATTTACAACGAGTGTGAGGCTCCGGAAGTAGGTTGAAATTCGCGCAAGATAATGTTTTAATTTCGTATAAAAAAAGTGTTTTTTTATTATTATAATAATATATATTGTAAAAAGAAACCGTCTAACGCAAGGTGAATATATTATGTCCATATAAAGTCATATCTGTAGAAATTTCTGAGAAAAAACGAATTTCTCAGAAAGAAACAATAGATGAATTTGAGTACTTAGATCGAACATCTTCGATAGGAATCAAATTGTCAGTCGGGGGGACTCACCCCGCGATCTGGGCTCCGATCCCGTTACAATTCGTAACGAGGAAGGGAGACCAATTAGAGAACGGGGGCAGATCGACATCGCCCTATCGGAATGTTCGATCTGGGACTCAGAAAAACTTATAAAAATCGCGCAAAAATGGGAAGTGACGTTCTTGGTTCTAAGTTCGGTGTGCTCCGCTTCTGGATTTTTCCTGCGGTTCGTCGTCCCGAAAGAAGTTTTCGCCATCCTGTCCCAGCAACTTTCGCCAAGGGTAATCTACTGTGAGAATCACCCCTTCAAGTTGTGCTGTGCACCCCGGAGCCTACGTTTTCTTCATCATCTTCGCCAAAAGAAGAGAAGATCGTAGAAAAAATTGAACTTTATTTACGAACTGATTCACTCTGTGGATAGGCCTTACGCCGAAGAAAACAGTAGTTGTAAGCGAAATTTTTATATTTAATAAATAGTTTGCGATGGAGGACTTGTCTCAGTAAGTTTTTCCACTCCCACACGACAGTGCTGACCGCTCGACTGTCGCGACACTTTTTCCCCAATCGGCAAACCTCGCACGAGCTTGGAGTTTGTTCAAATATGGCGGCGTCCATTATTGTGTATACTTTTACGAGCGTGCTAGTATGACGTCAGGCTGCGCTAGGTGTCAGTTCGGCAATCTTGGAAGCTAGCAAAAAGTAAACGCACCTTTAGAGTTTTGTTCGAAACGTCATCACAGCAGAGCATGCGCACTAAGCGAAATTACTACTTTAGAACAATTCATTACTAACGCGTTTAACTCGTTCGACTTTACGAACGAGTTAAACGCGTTATTTCGTTAGACTTATTTCGTTGACTAAACGCCCTTATTTCGTTAGACTTTTCGAATGATTCGTTTATAACTAAATGGCTGTTCCTAAAATCGAAGATATGAATGTTGCTAGTGCAGCCTTATCCGAAATATTTTTCTTAAATTGCTTCGGATGGACAGTTATTTCTATCATTTTACCTTTTAACTCACAGTTTAAGCACTCGAATAGATTTAGAAACATCGATATCGGGCGCCATTTTTTAACGAAGTAAACTAACTCTTTCCTTCGTGGCTTCGTTAGAGTTTCGAACGAAACTCTAACGAAGCCACGAAGCACCGCAGAGCATGTGCATTGAGTGAGACTACTACTTTTCGAACGATTCGTTACTAATGCGTTTAACTTGTTTGACTTTACGAACATACCCAATGTCCCGTTTTCGTGTCCATCATGGGTTCGGCCCAAATTGCAGACTCGTATTCGTTAAATATAACCGTTTCGGCAATTTTTTAACCTCAAGAGGAACGGAGAAGATAATGCACAATCTGTGATATCCTCTTAAAATGACGGCAGGAAGGCCGAGCGGTGGCAGCCTATCGCTCTGGTGAACTCGGGATCGAATTTGGACCGGTCAATTTTTTGAAAGGCGATTCGTCTGAATATACCTGGCCTCGTCCTTCCCTATCCAGCCGCCCCCATAATGAGCTTGCTAAGAAAGCCCTCTTAGTGTTCACGGGGAAAAAAGAGTTTAAAATATCCTTTTAAAATAATTGTATAATATAAATCATAAATGTCTTTAAAAATGGAGTGAGCAAGACTATAGAAACATTTATATTTAATTTTGTTACAATATCAAATACATTGTGTTTACATTTAAAAGCTTCATTAAAGGAGAAATCTGAAAAAAAGCACATGTCCTATTCAAATGAATTCCCCGTCGACTTCAACAGTTTGCGAATATACAGAACAGAAAGTTGGTACTTTAACATCGTCGCAAGGACTCTCGGTTTCAGTTTCCTGTAATCCTTTCTCCAATATGACAAAAACAGCTGTAAATATGAGCAGAAATTGATAACAGAAGAAAGTTTAAAATACAGTATATCTTTCATTCATAAAAGTCGATTGCAACACCACACGCAACTTCATTCGCTGAAGTCTGACTTGCACATAAAGCATATTCTTAGATTTTATATCAAAATTATTATATAAAATAACATACCATACTACGTTCAACTAACAAGTTTTGGTTATTTGATTTTATTATGTAATAGTTGATTTCTAAACATATCTTATGCAGTTCAAATGTTGGACTTAAAAACACGTTTTAAGTACAAAATACCAGAAATAATGACTTCTGTGTATTTTTTGAACTTTTACAGTTGTCCATGTATTTATTCAATAAAAAATGTTTAAGCTGACTAATTTGTCGATAGATTTATTGCCAGAAATTGTAAGTAATTGGACGCTTATTTAAAAAATGAAACGTGAACAGAAAGGAAAGGGGGACGGTCGGTTTAGGCGATGAGTTCGAATGTAATGTTACGAAAGGCGATTTGCTAGCCACTTCAAGGGGTGAATAATGTATTCTGTCTTCTTGAATTTGTAACGTCATTTAAGACCCCTTCGCCAAATAAACGCTGTTGTAGTAACCATATTTAAGTTTCTTTCGTTACTACTATAACCTACTACGGTTCTTGTTGAATGAACGAATAACTTCGGAAAAGTTTATGATTTCTTGGTACCAAAGCTTAAGTCCAACAATAAGAAGTTTAATAATATGTATGACTAGCTGTTACCCGCAACTTCGTCCGCGGAGGTTTTGCAAGCAAACCCCATTTACATTCAATATTTCAATAACCATAGTAATGGTCATATAACACCTACCGCTGAAGAGAATTGCCCAGAATTAAACGAACTATCTTCAATTTGATCAAGTTTCTGGAACGTTTACAATCGTTCTATAATCGAACCAATATGCAATAACAAATTCGAATTTAAAACGGATCAAACATTTTTAAAATCGAAATGTCTGAAATGTTATCAATTTAATACACCTAAGTACTCAATGAAGACTAAACGTAGTTGAAAACAAAAAATCGCATCTAAAATAGTACAGTAGAAGCCGTTTTTC
>NW_019384946.1:35447-88983 GCF_000671375.1 Centruroides sculpturatus | reverse complement strand
AAAAAAAAAAAAAAAAAAAAAAAAAAAAAAAAAAAAAAAACAGCATTCAATAAAATATGCTTTTAGCTTTATGAAGTCAATCTGTAAATCTTATGATTCAGTTCATAAAAAGACTGTTTCAAGAAATGATTTTCTTTCAAAAGTTTAATTCAAAAACAATATTGAATGATAGACATAAGATTTCTATCACTTTTGTTTCTACTTAAAATATGCAATTTTTTTTAAATAAAATGTAATCCAAAATTATTTTAAATTACCTATGTACACACACAAAATTTATGTATGTATTTATTTACTAATGATCATAAAAATTTCAATTTCATTAACCTTTTTTCTTTTTCCTTTTCTTCTTAACTAAACCTTCTGCTGCAGTTGTCTTTACTGTTGGTGAAGGTTCACTTTTACCAGATTTTTTTACATATTTTGTACCCATACTCCAGCTGGTTGTCTCTAAATTGTCAACAGAAACTGAATCAGACACATCACCCAATGATGGCAATTCATGACTAACTCTGTTTATAGCATTAAGAAACTATTAACTAATTTTTAGAAGTATAAAAAATAATAGCAGCAATTAATAAAATATAAACTAAATTATAAAGGATACTCTTTTGCTTTAATGGGATCAAACTGAGAATAAGCTGAAATTAAACGAGCTAAAATCTTAGCATTATGAGGATCTGACCTGAAAAAGATTTTTATACATAATTAATGTAATATTTGCCATTATCATAATACAATTATTTTATAAGAAATAGATAGTTAAAGAAATATTTTCAAACAATTATTTCATAACTTTTTAATTTGAAATAATTATTTCTTAAAGACAAATATATTAATTGGTCTATCTATTTTTTAAATTTACAATAAAAATATGTATTTCAATTTAATATTTAACCATTTTCTTAAAGTTCTACATTAAAATATATTTTTTTTTACAAATGTTATGCATACAATAAACAATTACATTTCATTTAATAAGAAATCATATATGCATTCTTTGTCATATAAAATCTAGATAAAAGAATTATAAATATTAAATCTTCATAATTATTTGAATATCTTTTTATAAATGAAATCATTGTATTTCAAAAAACAAAAATTAAATCATAAACTTATTTTCTTAATTACTTTTTAAAAATATTCATAATTTTTTTGAAAATCTTAATTCTAAAATCAATAAGTGAATATTTAAATATTTTAACATATCTTTAAACTAATAATGTAAAATTTTATAATATTTAATTTTATTCAAGTACACTTTTAATCTATCTTATTTTAACGTAATAAAAAATTTTTTCCTATAGAATTTTTTTCTGAAACAAATTTCTATCAAATTAGAAATTAGTATTTATGGTGAAAATTATCTTAGTACTGAATGATTAAACAAACTACAGATACAATTTAATGAAATGATTTTAATGTAGAGGACGTGGTTGCTGTATCATCAAATGCAGTGTGTAGTGTCTTTGTAATCCAAAACGATAATTGGTAGATGAACGAACAGCAATTGGTTAGAATACGTTACGTTTTATTTAAAAATTGTTAAATAAAACGTACCGTTTTCTAACCAATTGCTGTTCGTTCATCTACCAATTATCGTTTTGGATTACAAAGACGCTACACACTGCATGAAATGATTTTATTTTACTTTGTTAGTTTATTTTATTTTATATTGCAATTTATATAACTGTAAAATATATAAAAATTCTAGTGCAATAGTTAGGCTTATAATAAAATTTTTATTTTAAAAATATACATTTAAAATTTATAGGATGTGTCTGTAAATGTGTTGAAAAGTAAACAGTAAATAAGATAAAATCACCTTTGCAATATATACTTTTAAGAAAGAAGAAATAAAAAAACATAAATATTGTATATACATGCTACATTATTTTTCCATTGTAATTGTGCAAAATTAAATGCAGAATAAAAATTCAATATGAAGATAATATTTTAAAACTGTTTTTATTTACCACATTTCTGTGCATATAAAGATATGTTCTTATAGATGGGACAAAATTAGCCCTACATTCTGCAAAGTACCTAAAAACTTACCATTTTAAAAAATGTTTATATTATTGGAAGCATTTATTTTTATTTGATTATTTTTAATAACAGTTACAACAGAAATGTCACTGAATAGTTATTATATCAGTATATTTACATTAACATAGCAGTGCAGTGCTTTTATAAGCCAAAACAAGCAAGGTATGGTCTATAAGATAAACAAGGCTTGTGTTTAAAATAAAAAAATGATTTTCATATATAGTATGGAAATGTGGTATGCAAACAAACTTATACTAATAAAGAATTAACAAGAATTTTCCAAAAGATTTCACTAAAATCAATATCATTAAAACTTATACTATATTAGAATTTTAAAGTTTGATCATCATTGTATAAAATTTTATAAATAAATTTTTTGATTTTTAAAAACTTTAAAGTTTAATACGTGTACATTTATATTAGCATTCCATAATAATTTTAATACAAATTAAAAATTTGTTAAAATGTTTACTATGTTATATGGTAATATCTTATTGAAAACTTATTGTTATTAATTTTATTTAGAGATATTAAAAGAAACATACTTTCTCATTTCTTCTAACAACATTGCTGCTCCTTCTGGTTGTCCACACTTTAATAAAAATTCAGCATATTGTTGACTTAAAATAGTCATTTCTTGGCTCTGTAACTAAAGATGAAATGTGGCATCAATTATCATAAATTATTTAAATTAGTAATGTTACAGTTATTAAGAGAAGATAACTGTATTATTTCCAATAAAAGTTTCAAAGAATGTTAATGCAAAATAAATAGAGCTTCATTATTACATTCATTTTATTTGATATTTATTATTGATTATTGTCAAAAAACTGAAATATGTTGCAAAAGTCAATTCATATCATGTCAATTTTTTATATTAATTAATTTAATAGAATAAGAAATATCTAGAAAAGTCTGGTGTTTAACTATCAATTAAAATTAAAATATAAATTTATTGAAATTTAAATATTTTTTATACATAAATAAATTTGTATAATAGCTTGTTTTGAAGGTTTTTTTACTCACATTATTTTTCTTGTACCAATTAATAGATTCTTTGAAAACATTAATAGCAGTATCTCTATCTTCCAGGCTTAAATATAATGTGACTAATGCTGACACCTATAATAATTATGTTATTAATATTTAAATATTTTTATAAATACTAATTTAATAAAGAAAAGGATGAAAGTACCATACCACTCCAGGTTTATGAGAAATTTCACCCAGAGAACGTAGTATGTCACAAGCCTGACTGACATGGCCCTGAGTCAGTAGCAATTGTGCCAAAGTGAATGATATTGTCAAGGATTGTTCTGGATTAGTGGCAGCAAAATCCTGCATTAAAAAATTTTAACATAATGTAAAAAATTCCATTTACATTTGTTTATTTTTTTATGAATTGGTTCTAATAAAAACAGGATGACAAGACTGTTACATGATTATCTACATAAAATTTAATTCATATATGTCTGAATATCATGTGATAATGGCTTAATTTATTTCTAAGAAACTTTGTACCGGTACATATATTCAGGAAAGACCTGGAAAGGATATAGACTACTTTTCAATTCACATGTCTGACTGCCCATCTGTTCGTTCAAGTATCATGTGAGAATGGCTAAACCAATTTTTATGAAACTTTGTACATATATACATTCGTAGCAAAATTTATGCAGTACTACTAAATGTATTACCATTGCTATTTACACCTGTTTCAGATTGTCAATGTAATTTCTTTTGGTTTAAAATTGTTTTTGTTAAAAATTATAAGTTTATTTTAATTACATATTCTCTTTCACATATACACTTTTATATGAGCATCTGCCTTAATATGTAATTTTCCAGAGTAAAACAGAGTACTTCATTTAGTTATTAATAAATATAGCAAATTATAGTACAGTGGAACATCTTTATTCGTCATTAATCTGTTCCTAAGGACCTAACAAATATGGAATAAGACAAATATAGAAACAATTTTTCTTATAATAAATAACTGATATTGAATTAATCCATTCCCATCCTAAAAAAAAGGTACAAGAATAAAAATTATGTTGTTTGTAAAACTTTATTGTACTAAATAAATACAGTATAGTAGTAGAAAGGGAAGAAGAGTAAGGTTATTATTATTTAGAAGAAGACATACCATCAATTAAAACATTAGGGTCCAATTATGATTATGGGGTCTGTTTTGCCAATGATTCAGTAGCACTCAATTTAATAATGAACTTGTCCAGTGTTGACTGTTTTTGTCTGCTTTTTCAAATTTTTCTGAAATAGGCAATTACATTATCATTGAATGCATTTGTATTTTGGTTGACTATAGCAGCATTTGGGTTTAATCACTTTTTAACCATATTTTGCACTTTGACCCAATAAGTCAGCATTTCATTAATATCAGCAATAGGTATGGATCCTTTACTTGACTCTTCCTCTCCGGATGAAATCACCTCCATCATTTCAGTTTCTTGGCCTTTATGAAGTTCCAACAGTTCTCTGTGGTGAGTTCCCTTGCATGCTCCACAACAAATTCCTCTACATCCTCACAATCAACATTCAAACCCATTGACCTTCCCAGACACACAATTTCTTCAACAACAGATTGTGATTCAAAATCCTGAATGTCTATTTCTGGCAAACATTCTGGCCATAATTTCTTCCAGGCCGAGATCATTACCTTGGATGACACTTCTTTTCATGTCTTATGATCTTTCCAAAATTCTCTTAGTGTAAGTTTGCTTCCCAATGTCACTTCAAAACACCTTTGAAACAGAGCTTTAGTGTACAGTTTTTTAAAACAGGCAATGACCTGCTGATCTATTGGCTGGATTAGAAGGGTTGAGTTAGCAGGTAGATATTTAACTTCAATAAAGCTAAGATCCTCTTCCTTCAAAAGGTCTTGCAAATCTGGAGGATGAGAAGGAGCATTATCCAAAACCAAGAGGACCTTCACAGGTAAATTAAGGCTTTCTAAATAAGCTTTCACACATGGGGCAAAGACTGCATAGATCCACTCCAAGAAAAACTGTCTTGTAACCCAAGCATTACTGTTTGACCTCCACATCACATTTAGGTGATTTTTTTTTGTTATTCTTCTTAAAAACTCTTTGAGTTTTCTGAATGGTACACCAGTAGTGGTTTGATTTTGCAGTCACCACTAGCGTTACCACACAGCATGAGTGTTAACCTATCTTTCATTGGCTTGTGTCCAGGCAGTGCATTTTCCTCTTTTGTGATGTAGATTCTTTCAGGCGTCTTCTTCAAAAATAGGCTTGTCTCATCACAATTAAAAATTTGTTGAGGACTAAATCCCTCAGTGTATAATACTTTCTGAAATCTTCGAATTGTTCAGCACCTTCTGCATTTCAGCTAGAAACCTTGCCATGCCTAATTACAGAGTGAATGCCTGTTCATCTTTTAAATTTTTCAAACCAGCCCCTACTTGTCATAAACTGACCACTGGTTCCTGGACTCTTGCTGTAGGTCATCATATAACTTCTTAAATTTTTCATGGATGATTGCTTCTGAAATACTATCATCAGCCATTTGCTTCTCAGTAATTCACAACAATAAGAGCTTTTCCATGTTTTCAATCATTTGTGATATCCTAGCAGCAAAGATTTTGACCCTTTCACATCAGCTATTTTAATCACCTCTTTATTTTTATTATGCTGCATATGATAGTTCTTGGCATACTAAATTTTTTGGCTAAGTTGGAAACACTTTGTCCATTTTTAGACTTAGCAATAACTTTTTTTTTTACCTCTACCGTTGTTCTAACACCTTTCCTTTCTTGCTGTTTCTCTTCAGTGTGCTTTGTTGGGGCCATTGAAACTTGAGTTTTTGAAAATAACACAAGAAACCAAGAACACACACAACTTCCCCACAAAGCAGATTGACTAACTACATCTAGCTAACAGTGTTGCCAACTCAAAATTTAAATTTATAACTAGACATTTTAATAAAAATATTCAAATCATATTGTTTCCATTAAAATTGATTTTTTTATAGCTAGATAGCATTATAAAAATAGCTAGGCCATTATGATTTAGGTACTTTGCATAGCTGGATTGTTCATAAATCCACTAAATCTAGCAAAAAATTAGCTAAATTGGCAGCACTAATCTAACACAGTAGCTTATCGGTGCAGGCGTGCAATTGTAGCACCACTGGTGGTGTTGGAAATGACAATGAATACAGAAAATACTGACGAATATGGAGAAAAAGAAAGGTTATCAAAATATGACAAATATTGAATATTATGAATATAGAGGTTCCACTGTATATCCAGTATCAGAACTCTTTTTTGTTTTTTATGAATTCTTGTTATAAACAAATGATAATCTTTAGTATAATATCTAAATCAAATAATCTCAGTATTTCAATTTCTTTGAAGTAGTTTATGAAATATTAAAAAGTTGCTCTAGTAAAACTGGAAAGTAGGAAGTTATTCTATATCTAATGTGTTTCATTTTATGTTATGCCTGCATTCTACTGCAGTTAAACAGTTTTATGATTTTTATCATAAATTTTCAGTGCAATCTAATGAGCACTTAATCTTAACAGTTCATTACAATAAATTCACTGTTTATTTTCATTATTGTTATACTTTTATATGGTAATATTTTTAATGTAAAATATACAGTTTAATTATAACATTTTCATTACTACACATTAATATAAACCAGCAATGAGTTGCTCAATTTTTCCAGCAACATTTAAAATTTTGATGGCACCATCTGTTATCATATTTTATTAAAAAATCTTTTCATATTTTTAACTATTATAAAATGGCAAAAAGCTTAATTTTGAGGATAAGGATGGGTTTTTATAAAAAATTGTAAATGCTAATAATGAGTAAAATCATCATTAAGTCTGACTCTACTGGAGATACACACGACCCCATTATCTCTCCACCCCTCTCAATCTTTAAAATTTCATAGCATCAATCCACCCTAAATTTCATACCAAAATTCACACCAAAATTTCATAGCATCAATCCACCCTAATACACAAACCTCCCTCCAAAGTTTCAGAAATTTTCAAAAAAAGCAGGAGTTATTAAGCTTTGAACAAGAAGAATAAAATCATGATACACATACACATCCATACATACAGAAATTACCCCCCAAATTTTTTTGCATTTCTCAATGTTTCGAGGTGTCCTAAGTCTAAAAATGTCAAAATTGGGGGGAATCATCTTTTCACCAATTGCTATACTTTCCCTCTGTTGTACAGGGTGGGCCAAAAATGACAGATGTTTTTGAAATGATGAGAACTCACAACCATGTGGAGTGACAGATGTGTGGCAGGAGGCAAGAAGGTAGTAGGTAAGGTCTTAGCATTGTCTTTTCAGTTGAAGGCATGGAACTGTGGACGATAGAACACCGTGTGTTTGTGTATGACTGAGAAAACAGTCGTACACAAAGGGGATCGCTCAGTTGTTCACGTCTGATGGGAATATGTTTCTGCAACCTTGCATATGATGGAAACATGTGTGTGGTTTCAACAGGATGGGGCGACTGCCCACATAGCTAGAACATAAATTGATGTTATTTGTCATCTCTTCCCTGATCGCCTCATTTCCAGGTTGGGTGACATTCATTGGCCTCCTCATTTGCCTGACCTATCCACATTCAATTATTTCTTATAGGGATACCTCAAGGCATGTGTATATGGGCATAAGCCCTGTTCTCTGCAAGCACTGAAGAAAGCTATTTGCATGGAAGTTGCCAAAATCACCCCCAGAAATGTATCACTGATAACAGACACCAAATGGAAGATGTTTTCCAGACTTTATTCCGTAAAATGCTAGTTTAATACAAACTCACATCTTCCAACAAATATCTTTTGTGGTAACAATTACAGATGTGAGTTTTTAAAAAACATCCATACTTTCTTCTTCACTGTATATAACAGCTGGAAAGTAAAAGATACAGTTTATACATAGTTTCTAATGGTATTATTAAACAAATTTATTTGTTGCATTATTGTTTACAAACACTTAATGAGGTCACCAACCTCATTATGTGTTTTGAACTTATTTATAAACTTATTATTCATAACTGAAATTTATAATGTTTGTATCATGCTAAAAATATGGAATGATACTGAAACATGCAACATACTCTATTTTATCTATCATTTGGAAAAATTTTTTAGAATTATTTGAAAGGATTGGAAACAAGTTAAAATTTTTCCCACAAAGATAATAGAAAACTTTCCAACATTTTAACTGTTTTTAGAAATACATTAAAAAATGGGATAAGCAATATTCATAACTATTGAAATACCTCTCTTTTTATTGCATGAAGTTCTACAAAATNAAAAAAAAAAAAAAAAAAAAAAAAAAAAAAAAAAAAAACAGCATTCAATAAAATATGCTTTTAGCTTTATGAAGTCAATCTGTAAATCTTATGATTCAGTTCATAAAAAGACTGTTTCAAGAAATGATTTTCTTTCAAAAGTTTAATTCAAAAACAATATTGAATGATAGACATAAGATTTCTATCACTTTTGTTTCTACTTAAAATATGCAATTTTTTTTAAATAAAATGTAATCCAAAATTATTTTAAATTACCTATGTACACACACAAAATTTATGTATGTATTTATTTACTAATGATCATAAAAATTTCAATTTCATTAACCTTTTTTCTTTTTCCTTTTCTTCTTAACTAAACCTTCTGCTGCAGTTGTCTTTACTGTTGGTGAAGGTTCACTTTTACCAGATTTTTTTACATATTTTGTACCCATACTCCAGCTGGTTGTCTCTAAATTGTCAACAGAAACTGAATCAGACACATCACCCAATGATGGCAATTCATGACTAACTCTGTTTATAGCATTAAGAAACTATTAACTAATTTTTAGAAGTATAAAAAATAATAGCAGCAATTAATAAAATATAAACTAAATTATAAAGGATACTCTTTTGCTTTAATGGGATCAAACTGAGAATAAGCTGAAATTAAACGAGCTAAAATCTTAGCATTATGAGGATCTGACCTGAAAAAGATTTTTATACATAATTAATGTAATATTTGCCATTATCATAATACAATTATTTTATAAGAAATAGATAGTTAAAGAAATATTTTCAAACAATTATTTCATAACTTTTTAATTTGAAATAATTATTTCTTAAAGACAAATATATTAATTGGTCTATCTATTTTTTAAATTTACAATAAAAATATGTATTTCAATTTAATATTTAACCATTTTCTTAAAGTTCTACATTAAAATATATTTTTTTTTACAAATGTTATGCATACAATAAACAATTACATTTCATTTAATAAGAAATCATATATGCATTCTTTGTCATATAAAATCTAGATAAAAGAATTATAAATATTAAATCTTCATAATTATTTGAATATCTTTTTATAAATGAAATCATTGTATTTCAAAAAACAAAAATTAAATCATAAACTTATTTTCTTAATTACTTTTTAAAAATATTCATAATTTTTTTGAAAATCTTAATTCTAAAATCAATAAGTGAATATTTAAATATTTTAACATATCTTTAAACTAATAATGTAAAATTTTATAATATTTAATTTTATTCAAGTACACTTTTAATCTATCTTATTTTAACGTAATAAAAAATTTTTTCCTATAGAATTTTTTTCTGAAACAAATTTCTATCAAATTAGAAATTAGTATTTATGGTGAAAATTATCTTAGTACTGAATGATTAAACAAACTACAGATACAATTTAATGAAATGATTTTAATGTAGAGGACGTGGTTGCTGTATCATCAAATGCAGTGTGTAGTGTCTTTGTAATCCAAAACGATAATTGGTAGATGAACGAACAGCAATTGGTTAGAATACGTTACGTTTTATTTAAAAATTGTTAAATAAAACGTACCGTTTTCTAACCAATTGCTGTTCGTTCATCTACCAATTATCGTTTTGGATTACAAAGACGCTACACACTGCATGAAATGATTTTATTTTACTTTGTTAGTTTATTTTATTTTATATTGCAATTTATATAACTGTAAAATATATAAAAATTCTAGTGCAATAGTTAGGCTTATAATAAAATTTTTATTTTAAAAATATACATTTAAAATTTATAGGATGTGTCTGTAAATGTGTTGAAAAGTAAACAGTAAATAAGATAAAATCACCTTTGCAATATATACTTTTAAGAAAGAAGAAATAAAAAAACATAAATATTGTATATACATGCTACATTATTTTTCCATTGTAATTGTGCAAAATTAAATGCAGAATAAAAATTCAATATGAAGATAATATTTTAAAACTGTTTTTATTTACCACATTTCTGTGCATATAAAGATATGTTCTTATAGATGGGACAAAATTAGCCCTACATTCTGCAAAGTACCTAAAAACTTACCATTTTAAAAAATGTTTATATTATTGGAAGCATTTATTTTTATTTGATTATTTTTAATAACAGTTACAACAGAAATGTCACTGAATAGTTATTATATCAGTATATTTACATTAACATAGCAGTGCAGTGCTTTTATAAGCCAAAACAAGCAAGGTATGGTCTATAAGATAAACAAGGCTTGTGTTTAAAATAAAAAAATGATTTTCATATATAGTATGGAAATGTGGTATGCAAACAAACTTATACTAATAAAGAATTAACAAGAATTTTCCAAAAGATTTCACTAAAATCAATATCATTAAAACTTATACTATATTAGAATTTTAAAGTTTGATCATCATTGTATAAAATTTTATAAATAAATTTTTTGATTTTTAAAAACTTTAAAGTTTAATACGTGTACATTTATATTAGCATTCCATAATAATTTTAATACAAATTAAAAATTTGTTAAAATGTTTACTATGTTATATGGTAATATCTTATTGAAAACTTATTGTTATTAATTTTATTTAGAGATATTAAAAGAAACATACTTTCTCATTTCTTCTAACAACATTGCTGCTCCTTCTGGTTGTCCACACTTTAATAAAAATTCAGCATATTGTTGACTTAAAATAGTCATTTCTTGGCTCTGTAACTAAAGATGAAATGTGGCATCAATTATCATAAATTATTTAAATTAGTAATGTTACAGTTATTAAGAGAAGATAACTGTATTATTTCCAATAAAAGTTTCAAAGAATGTTAATGCAAAATAAATAGAGCTTCATTATTACATTCATTTTATTTGATATTTATTATTGATTATTGTCAAAAAACTGAAATATGTTGCAAAAGTCAATTCATATCATGTCAATTTTTTATATTAATTAATTTAATAGAATAAGAAATACCTAGAAAAGTCTGGTGTTTAACTATCAATTAAAATTAAAATATAAATTTATTGAAATTTAAATATTTTTTATACATAAATAAATTTGTATAATAGCTTGTTTTGAAGGTTTTTTTACTCACATTATTTTTCTTGTACCAATTAATAGATTCTTTGAAAACATTAATAGCAGTATCTCTATCTTCCAGGCTTAAATATAATGTGACTAATGCTGACACCTATAATAATTATGTTATTAATATTTAAATATTTTTATAAATACTAATTTAATAAAGAAAAGGATGAAAGTACCATACCACTCCAGGTTTATGAGAAATTTCACCCAGAGAACGTAGTATGTCACAAGCCTGACTGACATGGCCCTGAGTCAGTAGCAATTGTGCCAAAGTGAATGATATTGTCAAGGATTGTTCTGGATTAGTGGCAGCAAAATCCTGCATTAAAAAATTTTAACATAATGTAAAAAATTCCATTTACATTTGTTTATTTTTTTATGAATTGGTTCTAATAAAAACAGGATGACAAGACTGTTACATGATTATCTACATAAAATTTAATTCATATATGTCTGAATATCATGTGATAATGGCTTAATTTATTTCTAAGAAACTTTGTACCGGTACATATATTCAGGAAAGACCTGGAAAGGATATAGACTACTTTTCAATTCACATGTCTGACTGCCCATCTGTTCGTTCAAGTATCATGTGAGAATGGCTAAACCAATTTTTATGAAACTTTATACANAAAAGACTAATTTAATTATTAGATATAAAGTAATTTGTCTGTAGAAAGATGGTTAGGTTGCTAATGATAAATTTAATAATTAGAAATAAATTTTACTTTAAATTTAAATTATTCTAGAACTGAAGAGTTGCCAGAGCAGCCTCAAACAACTTCTGTTTACAATGTAGTTACTTTTTACATTTATGCTAACTGGACTCTCATATGATATTCATTTCAAGAGCTACTAATTATTTAACTAATTTATACTGGTCACCCACATGTACGGCAGTATCCTGATAAATAATCTGGTAGTTCATTTGGTATTACTAATTGAATTAGATTGCTGTACACATTATTATAATATTGAAGAAATTATCACCATAAAAAAAATGTAAAATGATATTTTAAATATTCTTATATAGAATTTCCAACATAACTAACAAAGTGTAAGATCTCTTATACCATTAGATAAGTGGTAAGAGTACTGATACAAATAAATATCATATAGTGAAATAATGATATCCTAATTTAATGAAAAAATTGCTTAAATTCATTATTCTGAATTNAAAAGTTAGCGCCACACTCAAATTTATCTGTTATGAGATTAAAAAAACTTTTTATATTAATTATTATAAAATACAAAAATCTTAATTTTGAGGGTAGAAGTGTTATAAAAGTTTGAAAGAAAAATGCAAATGCTAATAACGAGTGAAATCTTCATTAAGTCCGACCCCACTCGAGATATGACACTTAATTAACATACGTAATACACATTTCAATGATAAATACAGAATGTGAATGTAGTAGAATGAGATTATAATAAAAGCTACACACTGCGAATGAAAACATTAACTTACATTAAAAAAAAGGTAGACGTGGTAAGGGTATTTTACACATGCTACTTTTAATGTAGTTTAAAATACTCCTGTATTTAATAAAATAATAATTAATAGAACTTAAATGGAATTCTTTACGTAAACTTATAATGGGAATCCGAAATCCGATGTATTGTCGTTACTATTTGTTTTGTTTTTTTAAGAAGAATTTCTGTGCAAGGTATAATACGTTAAGATATGCTGGGTCAAAAAAAAGAAAAAAGATGGGTATTTTTAAAAATTTGGCAGGGAGAACTTCGCCGTATTTCGAATGTTGAGTAGACGATAATCTTTAACCTCTGAAATCTCCCGTTCTAAGAACTTTAAAATTTGGCCTCTGTCACAACACGCCATTTTATTAGCAAAATTTCGTCCGAGTCGTTACTTCACAAGGATTGTCAATTTGAGTCGCTACCAAGCTTCCTTGCTAGCGACCACGTTTCTCTGACAAGTCGTACAGAGCTGCAGACAATTCTCGTAAAGTAAGCCATTGAAAAGTGTTTTAACTAATAACGGGTGCTTTTTTAGAGGTGTAGAACTCATTGATTTTCAAAGCAGGAAATCTTTGAAAACTTATCATAGAGAACATCCCGTTCTTAAATTTTATAAAGTTCATTCTTACAATAAATATGATAAAATTGTCAATTTATCTAGAAAACTGTTATGCATGTGTACATACTGTTGTAAACAATTCTTTTCGTGCATAAAAACATTGAAACTGCTGAAAGAAATAGGTCGAGTGACTCCCATTTAACTAACATTCTTAGAATTAAAACTTGTACCATAAAAGCAGATATTAACATTATTATAAAAGGAAGATAATGTCAAAAATCGCATTGAATTTATATTTTGTGTGAGTATAATTTCTTTTTATTGTAAACTAGCTGTTACCCGACTTCGCCCGCACGGATTTTGCAAGCAAACCCCATTTATATTCAATGTTTCAACAATCATAGTAATTAGAGAGGTTGCCGCTGACGTTTTCATCGCGAAAACGTGTACGGCGGACGTTCATCGCCGGCTTCCTGTAAGCCTAGAAGTTTGACAATGGCGTTTGGAATGTCAGTGGAATCAAGCTCGCCGTATCAAACGCCATTGTCAAACTTCTAGGCTTACAGGAAGGAGCTGAATGTCCGCCGTACACGTTTTCGCGATGAAAATGTCAGCCGCAACTTCTCCATTGTCTACACGTAGTTGAAAACAAAAAAAAAATCGCATCTAAAATAATACAGTAGAAGCCGTTCTTCCGGTTAATCCTTAATGTTCTCCCTCTCCCCCCGCGGGGGAAATTTCGAAAAATCCCTTCTTAGTGTGCATTCTCGTGACATACACTACTAAAACGAAGTTAAAAACAAAAAATCGCGTTTTTGCTATTTTTCCACTTGATGTTTAAAATAATATAAATAAGAATGCTGGATTCCCGAATACTTTTAAGACTACCAGATTTAGAAGTATGGGTCAGTGAGGGAAATCACAGAGAGGGAAATCAAAATTTCAAAATATTTTACTTTTTGAAAATTCCTTAGAAAATCATTTCAGTATACTGTATCACACTACAGAAGGCCACTATATTGAATACATGCCATATTGTTAGAAAATTCCTATTTAATTTTTGTTTTGTTTTGATTTCTATTCATTGATTCTGGTCCAGCATAGTACACAGCAATCAGTGTCAACTGAGTATAACCCACTAAACCCAACATAATAATAACAATAAACAATAAAATATGATAATATCTTAACCTCAAGTTTGTTTATATTTAATTTTACAAATAAAAAAATGTAATTTTTTATTTATGTTTGTAAATGTTGTATTATAAATTTAAATTATTTTGAAATGCTGCAAAGTAATCTTTTAAAATTCTAAAAAGTAAAAAAAGAAAGTAAAATAAAAATTTTAAAAATTCAGAATTTTCTTTAAAATTTGTTAAACTGCTTTAAAGATATGTAAATGATTTTATCTTTAAACCCAATGTTGAAGTTATGAGTAATAATTTCATGATTGATTCATACTAGTCTTTCTTGAATAGAGAAAGATAAGATGTCATATTTTCTAGGAAAATTTTTTTGATATCAAGTTTCTGAAAAAATTTATTTTGTTGTTTTATATTACAGATCAAAATTAGCAAATACATATTAAAAACGAATTGAAATTAAACTAAAAATTCTTTTATTCTTGGACAAACCCTGTATAATACAATGAATTCTTTGAATAAGAACTCATTTATTAAACAATTTGTTTATCATCATCATATAAAGACTTGTTTGTTACAAATGTTAAATCCTTTTACAAACCAAAAAAAATAAAATAAAATTCTTTTTCATCTATTAAATATTAATATTTGTTATTTACATATTGTTGGAAGCTAAATGATGTTAAGCCATAGATCATAGAATGGGAACTTTTGTGTTAAAAATTATTTTAATAGAACAATGGATTTACACTTCAAGATATATTTAATTTGTTTTCTTTTTACCAACGACCTTTTTTCTTCTTTTTCTTCTGAACAGGTTGTGGTCTTTGTTGGCGTGGTCCATGAGGATTAGGAGAAACTGGTACAGTAGGTGTTGTGGTAGTAGTGGTGGTAGTACGTGTTGTAACCACGGGTTTGGAAAGATCCCTGAAAAAGAACATTTTTTAAAAATCACTAATGTTAAAATAATATATAGATATCATTTCAAGTTGAAATTTCTTACATATCACCACTTCCAGCAACAGTTCCCTGAGTACCTTTACCTATAATTTGTTAAAAAGTAGATATAAAAAGTCAATACTAATTCAATAACAGCATTTGTTTATATTTAAGAAAAATACTTACCAACACCTCCTCCCCTCCTGTCTTTGCGGCGTTTGAATGCTGCCCGTTCTCGTTTTGGAAGCCACCGTTCTGGATCTGGATCAACATTTGGATCATATGATTTTGGTAATTTTCCTAATAAGAAATCAAAAATGAGAGCAAAATGAAAGTGTCTGCAAATCTTGTGAAAATTTTAATTATTCCATAAAACTAAAATAATTTATTTATTGTTGCAACAATATTGAAGTATTCCTATATTCTAAATACAAAAATATTGTAATTGTTTTTATATTATAACAGAATAATTATAATGCAACAATAAAAAGCTACATGTAATCACTTAATGTTAATTTTCTCCTATAACCATTTCAATACTAAAATAATATAAATGTTGGAAATAATTTACTTAAAAACACACACAAACAATAATAAAAATTATTGTATTTTATCATTATTTCTTTTATTTTTACATTATTTTCAATGCTAATCTATCTTGAATAATATACTAAAACTACTGTTCAGCTATTACTTACCTGTATTTAAAAAAAAAAAAAAAAAAAAAAACAGCATTCAATAAAATATGCTTTTAGCTTTATGAAGTCAATCTGTAAATCTTATGATTCAGTTCATAAAAAGACTGTTTCAAGAAATGATTTTCTTTCAAAAGTTTAATTCAAAAACAATATTGAATGATAGACATAAGATTTCTATCACTTTTGTTTCTACTTAAAATATGCAATTTTTTTTAAATAAAATGTAATCCAAAATTATTTTAAATTACCTATGTACACACACAAAATTTATGTATGTATTTATTTACTAATGATCATAAAAATTTCAATTTCATTAACCTTTTTTCTTTTTCCTTTTCTTCTTAACTAAACCTTCTGCTGCAGTTGTCTTTACTGTTGGTGAAGGTTCACTTTTACCAGATTTTTTTACATATTTTGTACCCATACTCCAGCTGGTTGTCTCTAAATTGTCAACAGAAACTGAATCAGACACATCACCCAATGATGGCAATTCATGACTAACTCTGTTTATAGCATTAAGAAACTATTAACTAATTTTTAGAAGTATAAAAAATAATAGCAGCAATTAATAAAATATAAACTAAATTATAAAGGATACTCTTTTGCTTTAATGGGATCAAACTGAGAATAAGCTGAAATTAAACGAGCTAAAATCTTAGCATTATGAGGATCTGACCTGAAAAAGATTTTTATACATAATTAATGTAATATTTGCCATTATCATAATACAATTATTTTATAAGAAATAGATAGTTAAAGAAATATTTTCAAACAATTATTTCATAACTTTTTAATTTGAAATAATTATTTCTTAAAGACAAATATATTAATTGGTCTATCTATTTTTTAAATTTACAATAAAAATATGTATTTCAATTTAATATTTAACCATTTTCTTAAAGTTCTACATTAAAATATATTTTTTTTTACAAATGTTATGCATACAATAAACAATTACATTTCATTTAATAAGAAATCATATATGCATTCTTTGTCATATAAAATCTAGATAAAAGAATTATAAATATTAAATCTTCATAATTATTTGAATATCTTTTTATAAATGAAATCATTGTATTTCAAAAAACAAAAATTAAATCATAAACTTATTTTCTTAATTACTTTTTAAAAATATTCATAATTTTTTTGAAAATCTTAATTCTAAAATCAATAAGTGAATATTTAAATATTTTAACATATCTTTAAACTAATAATGTAAAATTTTATAATATTTAATTTTATTCAAGTACACTTTTAATCTATCTTATTTTAACGTAATAAAAAATTTTTTCCTATAGAATTTTTTTCTGAAACAAATTTCTATCAAATTAGAAATTAGTATTTATGGTGAAAATTATCTTAGTACTGAATGATTAAACAAACTACAGATACAATTTAATGAAATGATTTTAATGTAGAGGACGTGGTTGCTGTATCATCAAATGCAGTGTGTAGTGTCTTTGTAATCCAAAACGATAATTGGTAGATGAACGAACAGCAATTGGTTAGAATACGTTACGTTTTATTTAAAAATTGTTAAATAAAACGTACCGTTTTCTAACCAATTGCTGTTCGTTCATCTACCAATTATCGTTTTGGATTACAAAGACGCTACACACTGCATGAAATGATTTTATTTTACTTTGTTAGTTTATTTTATTTTATATTGCAATTTATATAACTGTAAAATATATAAAAATTCTAGTGCAATAGTTAGGCTTATAATAAAATTTTTATTTTAAAAATATACATTTAAAATTTATAGGATGTGTCTGTAAATGTGTTGAAAAGTAAACAGTAAATAAGATAAAATCACCTTTGCAATATATACTTTTAAGAAAGAAGAAATAAAAAAACATAAATATTGTATATACATGCTACATTATTTTTCCATTGTAATTGTGCAAAATTAAATGCAGAATAAAAATTCAATATGAAGATAATATTTTAAAACTGTTTTTATTTACCACATTTCTGTGCATATAAAGATATGTTCTTATAGATGGGACAAAATTAGCCCTACATTCTGCAAAGTACCTAAAAACTTACCATTTTAAAAAATGTTTATATTATTGGAAGCATTTATTTTTATTTGATTATTTTTAATAACAGTTACAACAGAAATGTCACTGAATAGTTATTATATCAGTATATTTACATTAACATAGCAGTGCAGTGCTTTTATAAGCCAAAACAAGCAAGGTATGGTCTATAAGATAAACAAGGCTTGTGTTTAAAATAAAAAAATGATTTTCATATATAGTATGGAAATGTGGTATGCAAACAAACTTATACTAATAAAGAATTAACAAGAATTTTCCAAAAGATTTCACTAAAATCAATATCATTAAAACTTATACTATATTAGAATTTTAAAGTTTGATCATCATTGTATAAAATTTTATAAATAAATTTTTTGATTTTTAAAAACTTTAAAGTTTAATACGTGTACATTTATATTAGCATTCCATAATAATTTTAATACAAATTAAAAATTTGTTAAAATGTTTACTATGTTATATGGTAATATCTTATTGAAAACTTATTGTTATTAATTTTATTTAGAGATATTAAAAGAAACATACTTTCTCATTTCTTCTAACAACATTGCTGCTCCTTCTGGTTGTCCACACTTTAATAAAAATTCAGCATATTGTTGACTTAAAATAGTCATTTCTTGGCTCTGTAACTAAAGATGAAATGTGGCATCAATTATCATAAATTATTTAAATTAGTAATGTTACAGTTATTAAGAGAAGATAACTGTATTATTTCCAATAAAAGTTTCAAAGAATGTTAATGCAAAATAAATAGAGCTTCATTATTACATTCATTTTATTTGATATTTATTATTGATTATTGTCAAAAAACTGAAATATGTTGCAAAAGTCAATTCATATCATGTCAATTTTTTATATTAATTAATTTAATAGAATAAGAAATACCTAGAAAAGTCTGGTGTTTAACTATCAATTAAAATTAAAATATAAATTTATTGAAATTTAAATATTTTTTATACATAAATAAATTTGTATAATAGCTTGTTTTGAAGGTTTTTTTACTCACATTATTTTTCTTGTACCAATTAATAGATTCTTTGAAAACATTAATAGCAGTATCTCTATCTTCCAGGCTTAAATATAATGTGACTAATGCTGACACCTATAATAATTATGTTATTAATATTTAAATATTTTTATAAATACTAATTTAATAAAGAAAAGGATGAAAGTACCATACCACTCCAGGTTTATGAGAAATTTCACCCAGAGAACGTAGTATGTCACAAGCCTGACTGACATGGCCCTGAGTCAGTAGCAATTGTGCCAAAGTGAATGATATTGTCAAGGATTGTTCTGGATTAGTGGCAGCAAAATCCTGCATTAAAAAATTTTAACATAATGTAAAAAATTCCATTTACATTTGTTTATTTTTTTATGAATTGGTTCTAATAAAAACAGGATGACAAGACTGTTACATGATTATCTACATAAAATTTAATTCATATATGTCTGAATATCATGTGATAATGGCTTAATTTATTTCTAAGAAACTTTGTACCGGTACATATATTCAGGAAAGACCTGGAAAGGATATAGACTACTTTTCAATTCACATGTCTGACTGCCCATCTGTTCGTTCAAGTATCATGTGAGAATGGCTAAACCAATTTTTATGAAACTTTGTACATATATACATTCGTAGCAAAATTTATGCAGTACTACTAAATGTATTACCATTGCTATTTACACCTGTTTCAGATTGTCAATGTAATTTCTTTTGGTTTAAAATTGTTTTTGTTAAAAATTATAAGTTTATTTTAATTACATATTCTCTTTCACATATACACTTTTATATGAGCATCTGCCTTAATATATAATTTTCCAGAGTAAAACAGAGTACTTCATTTAGTTATTAATAAATATAGCAAATTATAGTACAGTGGAACATCTTTATTCGTCATTAATCTGTTCCTAAGGACCTAACAAATATGGAATAAGACAAATATAGAAACAATTTTTCTTATAATAAATAACTGATATTGAATTAATCCATTCCCATCCTAAAAAAAAGGTACAAGAATAAAAATTATGTTGTTTGTAAAACTTTATTGTACTAAATAAATACAGTATAGTAGTAGAAAGGGAAGAAGAGTAAGGTTATTATTATTTAGAAGAAGACATACCATCAATTAAAACATTAGGGTCCAATTATGATTATGGGGTCTGTTTTGCCAATGATTCAGTAGCACTCAATTTAATAATGAACTTGTCCAGTGTTGACTGTTTTTGTCTGCTTTTTCAAATTTTTCTGAAATAGGCAATTACATTATCATTGAATGCATTTGTATTTTGGTTGACTATAGCAGCATTTGGGTTTAATCACTTTTTAACCATATTTTGCACTTTGACCCAATAAGTCAGCATTTCATTAATATCAGCAATAGGTATGGATCCTTTACTTGACTCTTCCTCTCCGGATGAAATCACCTCCATCATTTCAGTTTCTTGGCCTTTATGAAGTTCCAACAGTTCTCTGTGGTGAGTTCCCTTGCATGCTCCACAACAAATTCCTCTACATCCTCACAATCAACATTCAAACCCATTGACCTTCCCAGACACACAATTTCTTCAACAACAGATTGTGATTCAAAATCCTGAATGTCTATTTCTGGCAAACATTCTGGCCATAATTTCTTCCAGGCCGAGATCATTACCTTGGATGACACTTCTTTTCATGTCTTATGATCTTTCCAAAATTCTCTTAGTGTAAGTTTGCTTCCCAATGTCACTTCAAAACACCTTTGAAACAGAGCTTTAGTGTACAGTTTTTTAAAACAGGCAATGACCTGCTGATCTATTGGCTGGATTAGAAGGGTTGAGTTAGCAGGTAGATATTTAACTTCAATAAAGCTAAGATCCTCTTCCTTCAAAAGGTCTTGCAAATCTGGAGGATGAGAAGGAGCATTATCCAAAACCAAGAGGACCTTCACAGGTAAATTAAGGCTTTCTAAATAAGCTTTCACACATGGGGCAAAGACTGCATAGATCCACTCCAAGAAAAACTGTCTTGTAACCCAAGCATTACTGTTTGACCTCCACATCACATTTAGGTGATTTTTTTTTGTTATTCTTCTTAAAAACTCTTTGAGTTTTCTGAATGGTACACCAGTAGTGGTTTGATTTTGCAGTCACCACTAGCGTTACCACATAGCATGAGTGTTAACCTATCTTTCATTGGCTTGTGTCCAGGCAGTGCATTTTCCTCTTTTGTGATGTAGATTCTTTCAGGCGTCTTCTTCAAAAATAGGCTTGTCTCATCACAATTAAAAATTTGTTGAGGACTAAATCCCTCAGTGTATAATACTTTCTGAAATCTTCGAATTGTTCAGCACCTTCTGCATTTCAGCTAGAAACCTTGCCATGCCTAATTACAGAGTGAATGCCTGTTCATCTTTTAAATTTTTCAAACCAGCCCCTACTTGTCATAAACTGACCACTGGTTCCTGGACTCTTGCTGTAGGTCATCATATAACTTCTTAAATTTTTCATGGATGATTGCTTCTGAAATACTATCATCAGCCATTTGCTTCTCAGTAATTCACAACAATAAGAGCTTTTCCATGTTTTCAATCATTTGTGATATCCTAGCAGCAAAGATTTTGACCCTTTCACATCAGCTATTTTAATCACCTCTTTATTTTTATTATGCTGCATATGATAGTTCTTGGCATACTAAATTTTTTGGCTAAGTTGGAAACACTTTGTCCATTTTTAGACTTAGCAATAACTTTTTTTTTTACCTCTACCGTTGTTCTAACACCTTTCCTTTCTTGCTGTTTCTCTTCAGTGTGCTTTGTTGGGGCCATTGAAACTTGAGTTTTTGAAAATAACACAAGAAACCAAGAACACACACAACTTCCCCACAAAGCAGATTGACTAACTACATCTAGCTAACAGTGTTGCCAACTCAAAATTTAAATTTATAACTAGACATTTTAATAAAAATATTCAAATCATATTGTTTCCATTAAAATTGATTTTTTTATAGCTAGATAGCATTATAAAAATAGCTAGGCCATTATGATTTAGGTACTTTGCATAGCTGGATTGTTCATAAATCCACTAAATCTAGCAAAAAATTAGCTAAATTGGCAGCACTAATCTAACACAGTAGCTTATCGGTGCAGGCGTGCAATTGTAGCACCACTGGTGGTGTTGGAAATGACAATGAATACAGAAAATACTGACGAATATGGAGNAACAAAAAATCGCATCTAAAATAATACAGTAGAAGCCGTTCTTCCGGTTAATCCTTAATGTTCTCCCTCTCCCCCCGCGGGGGAAATTTCGAAAAATCCCTTCTTAGTGTGCATTCTCGTGACATACACTACTAAAACGAAGTTAAAAACAAAAAATCGCGTTTTTGCTATTTTTCCACTTGATGTTTAAAATAATATAAATAAGAATGCTGGATTCCCGAATACTTTTAAGACTACCAGATTTAGAAGTATGGGTCAGTGAGGGAAATCACAGAGAGGGAAATCAAAATTTCAAAATATTTTACTTTTTGAAAATTCCTTAGAAAATCATTTCAGTATACTGTATCACACTACAGAAGGCCACTATATTGAATACATGCCATATTGTTAGAAAATTCCTATTTAATTTTTGTTTTGTTTTGATTTCTATTCATTGATTCTGGTCCAGCATAGTACACAGCAATCAGTGTCAACTGAGTATAACCCACTAAACCCAACATAATAATAACAATAAACAATAAAATATGATAATATCTTAACCTCAAGTTTGTTTATATTTAATTTTACAAATAAAAAAATGTAATTTTTTATTTATGTTTGTAAATGTTGTATTATAAATTTAAATTATTTTGAAATGCTGCAAAGTAATCTTTTAAAATTCTAAAAAGTAAAAAAAGAAAGTAAAATAAAAATTTTAAAAATTCAGAATTTTCTTTAAAATTTGTTAAACTGCTTTAAAGATATGTAAATGATTTTATCTTTAAACCCAATGTTGAAGTTATGAGTAATAATTTCATGATTGATTCATACTAGTCTTTCTTGAATAGAGAAAGATAAGATGTCATATTTTCTAGGAAAATTTTTTTGATATCAAGTTTCTGAAAAAATTTATTTTGTTGTTTTATATTACAGATCAAAATTAGCAAATACATATTAAAAACGAATTGAAATTAAACTAAAAATTCTTTTATTCTTGGACAAACCCTGTATAATACAATGAATTCTTTGAATAAGAACTCATTTATTAAACAATTTGTTTATCATCATCATATAAAGACTTGTTTGTTACAAATGTTAAATCCTTTTACAAACCAAAAAAAATAAAATAAAATTCTTTTTCATCTATTAAATATTAATATTTGTTATTTACATATTGTTGGAAGCTAAATGATGTTAAGCCATAGATCATAGAATGGGAACTTTTGTGTTAAAAATTATTTTAATAGAACAATGGATTTACACTTCAAGATATATTTAATTTGTTTTCTTTTTACCAACGACCTTTTTTCTTCTTTTTCTTCTGAACAGGTTGTGGTCTTTGTTGGCGTGGTCCATGAGGATTAGGAGAAACTGGTACAGTAGGTGTTGTGGTAGTAGTGGTGGTAGTACGTGTTGTAACCACGGGTTTGGAAAGATCCCTGAAAAAGAACATTTTTTAAAAATCACTAATGTTAAAATAATATATAGATATCATTTCAAGTTGAAATTTCTTACATATCACCACTTCCAGCAACAGTTCCCTGAGTACCTTTACCTATAATTTGTTAAAAAGTAGATATAAAAAGTCAATACTAATTCAATAACAGCATTTGTTTATATTTAAGAAAAATACTTACCAACACCTCCTCCCCTCCTGTCTTTGCGGCGTTTGAATGCTGCCCGTTCTCGTTTTGGAAGCCACCGTTCTGGATCTGGATCAACATTTGGATCATATGATTTTGGTAATTTTCCTAATAAGAAATCAAAAATGAGAGCAAAATGAAAGTGTCTGCAAATCTTGTGAAAATTTTAATTATTCCATAAAACTAAAATAATTTATTTATTGTTGCAACAATATTGAAGTATTCCTATATTCTAAATACAAAAATATTGTAATTGTTTTTATATTATAACAGAATAATTATAATGCAACAATAAAAAGCTACATGTAATCACTTAATGTTAATTTTCTCCTATAACCATTTCAATACTAAAATAATATAAATGTTGGAAATAATTTACTTAAAAACACACACAAACAATAATAAAAATTATTGTATTTTATCATTATTTCTTTTATTTTTACATTATTTTCAATGCTAATCTATCTTGAATAATATACTAAAACTACTGTTCAGCTATTACTTACCTGTATTTAAAAAAAAAAAAAAAAAAAAAAANTGGTAATATCTTATTGAAAACTTATTGTTATTAATTTTATTTAGAGATATTAAAAGAAACATACTTTCTCATTTCTTCTAACAACATTGCTGCTCCTTCTGGTTGTCCACACTTTAATAAAAATTCAGCATATTGTTGACTTAAAATAGTCATTTCTTGGCTCTGTAACTAAAGATGAAATGTGGCATCAATTATCATAAATTATTTAAATTAGTAATGTTACAGTTATTAAGAGAAGATAACTGTATTATTTCCAATAAAAGTTTCAAAGAATGTTAATGCAAAATAAATAGAGCTTCATTATTACATTCATTTTATTTGATATTTATTATTGATTATTGTCAAAAAACTGAAATATGTTGCAAAAGTCAATTCATATCATGTCAATTTTTTATATTAATTAATTTAATAGAATAAGAAATACCTAGAAAAGTCTGGTGTTTAACTATCAATTAAAATTAAAATATAAATTTATTGAAATTTAAATATTTTTTATACATAAATAAATTTGTATAATAGCTTGTTTTGAAGGTTTTTTTACTCACATTATTTTTCTTGTACCAATTAATAGATTCTTTGAAAACATTAATAGCAGTATCTCTATCTTCCAGGCTTAAATATAATGTGACTAATGCTGACACCTATAATAATTATGTTATTAATATTTAAATATTTTTATAAATACTAATTTAATAAAGAAAAGGATGAAAGTACCATACCACTCCAGGTTTATGAGAAATTTCACCCAGAGAACGTAGTATGTCACAAGCCTGACTGACATGGCCCTGAGTCAGTAGCAATTGTGCCAAAGTGAATGATATTGTCAAGGATTGTTCTGGATTAGTGGCAGCAAAATCCTGCATTAAAAAATTTTAACATAATGTAAAAAATTCCATTTACATTTGTTTATTTTTTTATGAATTGGTTCTAATAAAAACAGGATGACAAGACTGTTACATGATTATCTACATAAAATTTAATTCATATATGTCTGAATATCATGTGATAATGGCTTAATTTATTTCTAAGAAACTTTGTACCGGTACATATATTCAGGAAAGACCTGGAAAGGATATAGACTACTTTTCAATTCACATGTCTGACTGCCCATCTGTTCGTTCAAGTATCATGTGAGAATGGCTAAACCAATTTTTATGAAACTTTGTACATATATACATTCGTAGCAAAATTTATGCAGTACTACTAAATGTATTACCATTGCTATTTACACCTGTTTCAGATTGTCAATGTAATTTCTTTTGGTTTAAAATTGTTTTTGTTAAAAATTATAAGTTTATTTTAATTACATATTCTCTTTCACATATACACTTTTATATGAGCATCTGCCTTAATATATAATTTTCCAGAGTAAAACAGAGTACTTCATTTAGTTATTAATAAATATAGCAAATTATAGTACAGTGGAACATCTTTATTCGTCATTAATCTGTTCCTAAGGACCTAACAAATATGGAATAAGACAAATATAGAAACAATTTTTCTTATAATAAATAACTGATATTGAATTAATCCATTCCCATCCTAAAAAAAAGGTACAAGAATAAAAATTATGTTGTTTGTAAAACTTTATTGTACTAAATAAATACAGTATAGTAGTAGAAAGGGAAGAAGAGTAAGGTTATTATTATTTAGAAGAAGACATACCATCAATTAAAACATTAGGGTCCAATTATGATTATGGGGTCTGTTTTGCCAATGATTCAGTAGCACTCAATTTAATAATGAACTTGTCCAGTGTTGACTGTTTTTGTCTGCTTTTTCAAATTTTTCTGAAATAGGCAATTACATTATCATTGAATGCATTTGTATTTTGGTTGACTATAGCAGCATTTGGGTTTAATCACTTTTTAACCATATTTTGCACTTTGACCCAATAAGTCAGCATTTCATTAATATCAGCAATAGGTATGGATCCTTTACTTGACTCTTCCTCTCCGGATGAAATCACCTCCATCATTTCAGTTTCTTGGCCTTTATGAAGTTCCAACAGTTCTCTGTGGTGAGTTCCCTTGCATGCTCCACAACAAATTCCTCTACATCCTCACAATCAACATTCAAACCCATTGACCTTCCCAGACACACAATTTCTTCAACAACAGATTGTGATTCAAAATCCTGAATGTCTATTTCTGGCAAACATTCTGGCCATAATTTCTTCCAGGCCGAGATCATTACCTTGGATGACACTTCTTTTCATGTCTTATGATCTTTCCAAAATTCTCTTAGTGTAAGTTTGCTTCCCAATGTCACTTCAAAACACCTTTGAAACAGAGCTTTAGTGTACAGTTTTTTAAAACAGGCAATGACCTGCTGATCTATTGGCTGGATTAGAAGGGTTGAGTTAGCAGGTAGATATTTAACTTCAATAAAGCTAAGATCCTCTTCCTTCAAAAGGTCTTGCAAATCTGGAGGATGAGAAGGAGCATTATCCAAAACCAAGAGGACCTTCACAGGTAAATTAAGGCTTTCTAAATAAGCTTTCACACATGGGGCAAAGACTGCATAGATCCACTCCAAGAAAAACTGTCTTGTAACCCAAGCATTACTGTTTGACCTCCACATCACATTTAGGTGATTTTTTTTTGTTATTCTTCTTAAAAACTCTTTGATTTTTCTGAATGGTACACCAGTAGTGGTTTGATTTTGCAGTCACCACTAGCGTTACCACATAGCATGAGTGTTAACCTATCTTTCATTGGCTTGTGTCCAGGCAGTGCATTTTCCTCTTTTGTGATGTAGATTCTTTCAGGCGTCTTCTTCAAAAATAGGCTTGTCTCATCACAATTAAAAATTTGTTGAGGACTAAATCCCTCAGTGTATAATACTTTCTGAAATCTTCGAATTGTTCAGCACCTTCTGCATTTCAGCTAGAAACCTTGCCATGCCTAATTACAGAGTGAATGCCTGTTCATCTTTTAAATTTTTCAAACCAGCCCCTACTTGTCATAAACTGACCACTGGTTCCTGGACTCTTGCTGTAGGTCATCATATAACTTCTTAAATTTTTCATGGATGATTGCTTCTGAAATACTATCATCAGCCATTTGCTTCTCAGTAATTCACAACAATAAGAGCTTTTCCATGTTTTCAATCATTTGTGATATCCTAGCAGCAAAGATTTTGACCCTTTCACATCAGCTATTTTAATCACCTCTTTATTTTTATTATGCTGCATATGATAGTTCTTGGCATACTAAATTTTTTGGCTAAGTTGGAAACACTTTGTCCATTTTTAGACTTAGCAATAACTTTTTTTTTTACCTCTACCGTTGTTCTAACACCTTTCCTTTCTTGCTGTTTCTCTTCAGTGTGCTTTGTTGGGGCCATTGAAACTTGAGTTTTTGAAAATAACACAAGAAACCAAGAACACACACAACTTCCCCACAAAGCAGATTGACTAACTACATCTAGCTAACAGTGTTGCCAACTCAAAATTTAAATTTATAACTAGACATTTTAATAAAAATATTCAAATCATATTGTTTCCATTAAAATTGATTTTTTTATAGCTAGATAGCATTATAAAAATAGCTAGGCCATTATGATTTAGGTACTTTGCATAGCTGGATTGTTCATAAATCCACTAAATCTAGCAAAAAATTAGCTAAATTGGCAGCACTAATCTAACACAGTAGCTTATCGGTGCAGGCGTGCAATTGTAGCACCACTGGTGGTGTTGGAAATGACAATGAATACAGAAAATACTGACGAATATGGAGAAAAAGAAAGGTTATCAAAATATGACAAATATTGAATATTATGAATATAGAGGTTCCACTGTATATCCAGTATCAGAACTCTTTTTTGTTTTTTATGAATTCTTGTTATAAACAAATGATAATCTTTAGTATAATATCTAAATCAAATAATCTCAGTATTTCAATTTCTTTGAAGTAGTTTATGAAATATTAAAAAGTTGCTCTAGTAAAACTGGAAAGTAGGAAGTTATTCTATATCTAATGTGTTTCATTTTATGTTATGCCTGCATTCTACTGCAGTTAAACAGTTTTATGATTTTTATCATAAATTTTCAGTGCAATCTAATGAGCACTTAATCTTAACAGTTCATTACAATAAATTCACTGTTTATTTTCATTATTGTTATACTTTTATATGGTAATATTTTTAATGTAAAATATACAGTTTAATTATAACATTTTCATTACTACACATTAATATAAACCAGCAATGAGTTGCTCAATTTTTCCAGCAACATTTAAAATTTTGATGGCACCATCTGTTATCATATTTTATTAAAAAATCTTTTCATATTTTTAACTATTATAAAATGGCAAAAAGCTTAATTTTGAGGATAAGGATGGGTTTTTATAAAAAATTGTAAATGCTAATAATGAGTAAAATCATCATTAAGTCTGACTCTACTGGAGATACACACGACCCCATTATCTCTCCACCCCTCTCAATCTTTAAAATTTCATAGCATCAATCCACCCTAAATTTCATACCAAAATTCACACCAAAATTTCATAGCATCAATCCACCCTAATACACAAACCTCCCTCCAAAGTTTCAGAAATTTTCAAAAAAAGCAGGAGTTATTAAGCTTTGAACAAGAAGAATAAAATCATGATACACATACACATCCATACATACAGAAATTACCCCCCAAATTTTTTTGCATTTCTCAATGTTTCGAGGTGTCCTAAGTCTAAAAATGTCAAAATTGGGGGGAATCATCTTTTCACCAATTGCTATACTTTCCCTCTGTTGTACAGGGTGGGCCAAAAATGACAGATGTTTTTGAAATGATGAGAACTCACAACCATGTGGAGTGACAGATGTGTGGCAGGAGGCAAGAAGGTAGTAGGTAAGGTCTTAGCATTGTCTTTTCAGTTGAAGGCATGGAACTGTGGACGATAGAACACCGTGTGTTTGTGTATGACTGAGAAAACAGTCGTACACAAAGGGGATCGCTCAGTTGTTCACGTCTGATGGGAATATGTTTCTGCAACCTTGCATATGATGGAAACATGTGTGTGGTTTCAACAGGATGGGGCGACTGCCCACATAGCTAGAACATAAATTGATGTTATTTGTCATCTCTTCCCTGATCGCCTCATTTCCAGGTTGGGTGACATTCATTGGCCTCCTCATTTGCCTGACCTATCCACATTCAATTATTTCTTATAGGGATACCTCAAGGCATGTGTATATGGGCATAAGCCCTGTTCTCTGCAAGCACTGAAGAAAGCTATTTGCATGGAAGTTGCCAAAATCACCCCCAGAAATGTATCACTGATAACAGACACCAAATGGAAGATGTTTTCCAGACTTTATTCCGTAAAATGCTAGTTTAATACAAACTCACATCTTCCAACAAATATCTTTTGTGGTAACAATTACAGATGTGAGTTTTTAAAAAACATCCATACTTTCTTCTTCACTGTATATAACAGCTGGAAAGTAAAAGATACAGTTTATACATAGTTTCTAATGGTATTATTAAACAAATTTATTTGTTGCATTATTGTTTACAAACACTTAATGAGGTCACCAACCTCATTATGTGTTTTGAACTTATTTATAAACTTATTATTCATAACTGAAATTTATAATGTTTGTATCATGCTAAAAATATGGAATGATACTGAAACATGCAACATACTCTATTTTATCTATCATTTGGAAAAATTTTTTAGAATTATTTGAAAGGATTGGAAACAAGTTAAAATTTTTCCCACAAAGATAATAGAAAACTTTCCAACATTTTAACTGTTTTTAGAAATACATTAAAAAATGGGATAAGCAATATTCATAACTATTGAAATACCTCTCTTTTTATTGCATGAAGTTCTACAAAATATTAACAAGTTAATTCACCTAATCCATGATATGATACTAAACCTATTTGAAAAAGTTTTTTTGCTTAGATTCACAATTTAGGTATTGTCAAATTCTTCTAAAACAGGTGAACCTTTACAATGAAGCTATAAAGAATATCCCAAAATAATGGATGAAAACAAACTATTATTTTTGGATATCCTTCATATCTTCATTGTTAAGCATCATTAATTGAAATTTAGAAAGCAAAATCAAACACATCTTTAAAAGATTTTAAAATTAGAACTTCTGTACAAAAGCAACTTTGTACAGAATATAATCCCAGATTCACAAAGTTTAGTAGTGTTGACATATTACATGCACTGTATGTCTTAATATATACAGCTTCTGTCAAGTACAAAGTCTGATTTTTACATGTAAATAACAGTTTCATATTAATCTTGTGTAGCTAAAATAGGCAAAGTTATGTTGAGATACCATATCTAACTTTGTTTTGTAAGTTTCTCTCCATTCTGCCAATGTAAACTAATTTATTACCTCCTCCTTTTTTAAGGCAATATAAATCCCTAATTTTTCTCTATTTTCTCACAGGTTCCTACAGTTAGAACATAATCTGCATAGTGAGGGTAAAGACATAACTGAAATTTAGAAAGGAAGATTTTTATACAATTAATATTCTATATATTATACTAGGGGTGGGCAAGCAAGAGTTCAGTGGGAGCCAAAATGTAGGNTTGAAGTTATGAGTAATAATTTCATGATTGATTCATACTAGTCTTTCTTGAATAGAGAAAGATAAGATGTCATATTTTCTAGGAAAATTTTTTTGATATCAAGTTTCTGAAAAAATTTATTTTGTTGTTTTATATTACAGATCAAAATTAGCAAATACATATTAAAAACGAATTGAAATTAAACTAAAAATTCTTTTATTCTTGGACAAACCCTGTATAATACAATGAATTCTTTGAATAAGAACTCATTTATTAAACAATTTGTTTATCATCATCATATAAAGACTTGTTTGTTACAAATGTTAAATCCTTTTACAAACCAAAAAAAATAAAATAAAATTCTTTTTCATCTATTAAATATTAATATTTGTTATTTACATATTGTTGGAAGCTAAATGATGTTAAGCCATAGATCATAGAATGGGAACTTTTGTGTTAAAAATTATTTTAATAGAACAATGGATTTACACTTCAAGATATATTTAATTTGTTTTCTTTTTACCAACGACCTTTTTTCTTCTTTTTCTTCTGAACAGGTTGTGGTCTTTGTTGGCGTGGTCCATGAGGATTAGGAGAAACTGGTACAGTAGGTGTTGTGGTAGTAGTGGTGGTAGTACGTGTTGTAACCACGGGTTTGGAAAGATCCCTGAAAAAGAACATTTTTTAAAAATCACTAATGTTAAAATAATATATAGATATCATTTCAAGTTGAAATTTCTTACATATCACCACTTCCAGCAACAGTTCCCTGAGTACCTTTACCTATAATTTGTTAAAAAGTAGATATAAAAAGTCAATACTAATTCAATAACAGCATTTGTTTATATTTAAGAAAAATACTTACCAACACCTCCTCCCCTCCTGTCTTTGCGGCGTTTGAATGCTGCCCGTTCTCGTTTTGGAAGCCACCGTTCTGGATCTGGATCAACATTTGGATCATATGATTTTGGTAATTTTCCTAATAAGAAATCAAAAATGAGAGCAAAATGAAAGTGTCTGCAAATCTTGTGAAAATTTTAATTATTCCATAAAACTAAAATAATTTATTTATTGTTGCAACAATATTGAAGTATTCCTATATTCTAAATACAAAAATATTGTAATTGTTTTTATATTATAACAGAATAATTATAATGCAACAATAAAAAGCTACATGTAATCACTTAATGTTAATTTTCTCCTATAACCATTTCAATACTAAAATAATATAAATGTTGGAAATAATTTACTTAAAAACACACACAAACAATAATAAAAATTCTTGTATTTTATCATTATTTCTTTTATTTTTACATTATTTTCAATGCTAATCTATCTTGAATAATATACTAAAACTACTGTTCAGCTATTACTTACCTGTATTTAAAAAAAAAAAAAAAAAAAAAAACAGCATTCAATAAAATATGCTTTTAGCTTTATGAAGTCAATCTGTAAATCTTATGATTCAGTTCATAAAAAGACTGTTTCAAGAAATGATTTTCTTTCAAAAGTTTAATTCAAAAACAATATTGAATGATAGACATAAGATTTCTATCACTTTTGTTTCTACTTAAAATATGCAATTTTTTTTAAATAAAATGTAATCCAAAATTATTTTAAATTACCTATGTACACACACAAAATTTATGTATGTATTTATTTACTAATGATCATAAAAATTTCAATTTCATTAACCTTTTTTCTTTTTCCTTTTCTTCTTAACTAAACCTTCTGCTGCAGTTGTCTTTACTGTTGGTGAAGGTTCACTTTTACCAGATTTTTTTACATATTTTGTACCCATACTCCAGCTGGTTGTCTCTAAATTGTCAACAGAAACTGAATCAGACACATCACCCAATGATGGCAATTCATGACTAACTCTGTTTATAGCATTAAGAAACTATTAACTAATTTTTAGAAGTATAAAAAATAATAGCAGCAATTAATAAAATATAAACTAAATTATAAAGGATACTCTTTTGCTTTAATGGGATCAAACTGAGAATAAGCTGAAATTAAACGAGCTAAAATCTTAGCATTATGAGGATCTGACCTGAAAAAGATTTTTATACATAATTAATGTAATATTTGCCATTATCATAATACAATTANTTTATATTTTTCTAATCTGATATTATATTAGAAGTGATTATTATTATAGTAAAAAAAATGTATTCTAAACTAAATTTAACCATTATAATTTTCAAAGTTATCAGATATTGAATTATGAATATAGAACAAATTGTTCCATATTCCTAATTTGTTAGCTATTGCAACAAAATTGTATTCATATTATTGTTGAAATAACTAATGAACTATCAACTTAGAAAATGCTTAGAACTAAATTACATTAACTGTTCACATACCTTTGTTTTAATACTTGATTATACAATTTTAAAGCCTGATCTACTTTTCCTTTCATTTGCAAAGCATATCCCATTTGAGTCCTTTAAATAGAATAAACTCATAAATGTCTTATACTAAGCTATTCTTTGCTAAAAAAAAGCCTTACTATACTTTTTTAAGGACAACTCTAAATTTAATATTCATCAATTATAAAAGTAATAATAAAGTTTTACTATTATCAATCTTAACTCAGAGTGACTACGTGCAAATTTTTAAATATCTGCATCATATATACAGTGGTGGACAAAACTTTATACACACATATATATATATAGTACAGATATTTATATATATATAAAAATCAAAAATCATATCAATATGGAATTATTACTACTTTAATTAATTGAATATGGCCAAATTATCAAATTATTTCTTGGTCTAGAATATAAAGATCAATTCAGAGCATAAACTATGTAACATATTAAGCAAAATATCAAATATATATGCATTTTAGTTTTTATAATAACTAGTGTTTCAGTTTCAGTTTAAAAATTTTCTTTAATTCTAAAATAAAAAGTTTTTACCGAATAACTCCAAGTTCTGACTCAATTTCTTCTTCTGGTACATCATCATCTTCAAGGGATTTTTTACAAAGTTCTGTTATAAAGTATTATAAAAAAATAATAAAAAACATGTAACATATTATTAATCAAACATAATGTTTACTTTCAAAATGAAAAACATTTTATACACTATAATTCATTCTAAACATAAGATAAAGAAAATAATTTTATTACAAAAACATATTTCAAGGATTCTGAGCTTTGAAACAGATATATTTAAGAACAGATAACTTTAAAATTTCAACAAATCTTTAAAAATCGTTTACTCTTACAGAATTTCAAACACTTATGTAAATAATCTATATTCACAAAACTTATGAGTCACAGTAAAGAGATGTTTTCAAGGCATCATTTAATTAAAGCTAAGATAGCTAACAAAAAAAAACTCAAACTGTTTTCAATAATTTCAACAACAACTTAAATAAATTGTTTATTTCATAAATTTTGTAAAAATGTAAAAGCCTACCAATCTTAAAATATTACTTTTAAAAATGTTGTTTTGAATTTAGTTTTCTATGAATAATTAATTAATTTATTCATATATAAGATGAATTCTGGTAAGACAACAATTACATAATGAAAAGTATTAGATATTAACAAAATACAAGTCAGATTCATGAAATTGTTGTTAATAACAATGTTGTATGTAAACTAATGATATTATTAATAACAATTTAAAAATTTGTTGCAAGTGCAATTCACAAAAGTTATCATAGATACTGTACTGATAACAACAAAGTAACTAGCATCTTATTGAGTGTGTGGAATTATCACTTCTGTTGGCTACAGCTAGAAAGGAATTAAATGTTTAAATCCTGGTGGTTTTAGAATTTGCTAAGTAGTTGTAATCATCCAAGAAAGACAATGATATGTTATATTAAAATTAAGATATTTTATCTACTTTAAAGATCAGTTCATAATTTAAAGAAATTATAAGTTTTAAACAAAATAATACAATTGAAATTTATCACTGATGAAAGAAGTGATCTACTTCACTCTGATTTTATATAACACATCACATACCATATTTACTTATGTATAAGACAATACCATATTTATTTGTGTATAAGACAACTTCAAAAGTCACTCCTCATATAGGATGAGGTATGACTTTAGAGATAAAAATAAAGATAATTAGATTTATTAATACAATTCTAATTTTATTTTGTTTAATCACAAATAAAATATCAAATGCATGTATTAAGACAAAAAAACCATGTTTGCCTGAATACGTGATGAATAAAAAACAATACCAAAATATAATGAACAAGACCAGAAAACGTTTATTTTTAATGATTCAGAATGTGCTAATATTCATTAAAAATAACAATTTAACTAATATGAAATAATTATATTTATAATCATTGCTAAGTGACCTGTATTTCATTAATGATGTTATTGTGACAATGCACAAAGGGCCTCCCTATGCTTTGGAACCATGGGACCAAAGGGTGAACATCACATTAGTGGTGACTATTTTGTAAGGACTGACACCACTGTGTCTTTTGGACAGGCACAGAAACCATTATGTTCACTTTTACACATGAGCAGTCACATGTGTAGGTGCTTGGGCCCAGGATGGAGATGACCTGAGAGACAACTGGAAGAAGTAAGTGCACTCCACTATGAATTTAACAATTAACAATAATACCTGTTTATTTATGTAGCAATAATATACATAAATTATATAAGGAGTTTAGCTTGCTACTAATTTTTTTATAACACAATATAGGAAAAAGAGGTAACCCTTATCATTAATATTGTGGATCTCTGACCACGAGAGAGAGAGAGAGAGAGTGTTTACAATTGTCCATGCATTGATAAATACTTTAGTAAAATCGAGGTTGATTCTAGTTGGGAATCAAAGAATCAGCAGATTGATGTCCTATTGATCTGCAAGGTTGTTTGGGAGAAGCTTTGACAAATTGAAGAAGTGCAAAAGTCTCTGGATGTCTTAAGATAGACAGAGGATTGGCGATGGCTACTTAAGCGGTATTCAAATGGGATCAGGTGCAAACACTAGTCCAAAGATAGCGAATTCAAGGTCCGATGATGAACTATGTGTCATCATCATCAGACCTTGCCTTTGATTTGGGGGTCCTTGTTTTTCCTTGCCCTTCTTTGGCAATGTTGCAATGCCTACGTCCAACAGCAAATTCTCATTGCCAAGTTCCTGGTGACATTCGATATATCATCTTGAAGGGGAAGTGACTCCACAGAAGGATAAAATCATATCCTTTACAATTTTAACAATCATGGGTAAAATTATAGTAAGTTTTAATTTCAATAATTAAATTTTCATCCGCAAATTTTTTTTGTCACGTCTGGGTTCTCACATTATAAATAATATAGAACTATTTTCTATGGACAAATGAGATGCAATGCAGTTTTTAACTGATGGATGTAGATTAAACCAATAAACGAAGGAAGTGTGTCTTAATTTGTTTACAGTAGGTGCCAACTTATAATAAATAAGCTGTAGACCTATAATAGCAGCTTGAACTATACACAGTTTACAGAAATTATTTTAAAAATTCAAAGAATCCTCCACTCAGGCTTGTAGGATGACCTAGGTTTTAAAGCAGTGAAAAATGAATGAAAACCTTGTCTTATATGTGTGTAAATATGGTATATCTCAAATTATTCTAGATGTTACTGAACTAATATGATCATCATCTACAATGGATTAGATACTGTCACTACAAAAAATTTTTTAACATACATTAAACAAGAGTATCAACTATAATGATATATATCCTTTTAGTACATCTTCAAATTACACAGTCAATGCTCCTCAATTAATTAAAAATTACTCCTTTTGATAATAATATGTAATAAGTTTGTTTACTTATCATACTGATACAACCATGATGCAGGACTATATTAAAAAACTATATCATCATCAATGTGCATCATCAATGTAATTGATAGATTTGACATGACTGTTTATGCTCATTACTGACCATGATCTAAGTTACTTCCGTCATTTTGATATAATGAATAATGATACAATGCTGTTATGGTAAAATAATCATGCAGATTGATTAAAATGTTTTGTGAATAATTCAAACAACTTACCTTAGAACAACAAAATGTTATTTTAGTAACGTTTGTGAATCTAACCCAGTATTTATAATATAAAAAAAATTTTATAGGCTATTTTAAATCAATTTTAAGTTAAATATTTCATATCTTTGTGTAATGTTTAATATTTAACATTTTAATTGAAAAAAATTAAACAAGCTATTTCACCTTCAGCTAAATGAAGTTTCTTTAATGCAGCTGCATACTGATCTTGAGCAAGTAAAATACAGGCACCATTGTAGCAAATTTCAAAAATATGTTCTTGAAATTGAGGTACATTCTTTATCTAAAAAATTAAATATTTATTTTTTGATCAATTATTTTGTGAACAATTAATATTTTAAGGTTTTTCAGGTTTAATACATAATTAGCATTCTTACTGTTTTCCCTTTTTCAGCATATAAATTTGCTATAACTGCAGCTAGATTAGTTTCTCGCTCTTCTTCATAATCATCCTATTTTCAAAAATTTTAAATATATTTATTTCATTAAAAAAGTAAACGTGAAAATTCTATAAATATTTTTAATTAACTAATTAATTAGAAGTAAGTTTATTCAAATTTTTATCAATAAAAAAGATGTTTCCTAAATGTTAACTTTAACCAAAATATTTTTAAAAAAATGCATATTTATAATCAAAATGTTTTAAAAGCAAAGTAGAAATCAACTAAAAGTAAGTAATTTTGTTGTAATTGTGATAACTTAAAACAAAGCTATAAAAATTAAATAAAATTATTCAAATAACCAATATATGAACATTTCATGAATATTGTTATATAAAATATATTAAAACAAACTAATGATTGAAAAGCAAACAAAAGCCTAATTAGAGGAGTTATTTACTCTGATTTAGGTCAATTTCAAATAAAAACTGGCTTAGAGACCAAAAATAAGACTAACAGCTTAAAATTAGCTCACAATCATCTTTTTCAATTTAAAGGTCACAATATATTTTAGTATTTTAAGATTGTAATAGTATTATGATACATGTTATCTATTATATATTTAAAACTTAATTAAATTATAAAAATATTTTGTACTTACTTCAGAATTTTTTATTAAATTTTTGTATATTTCATAACATTCATCATATCTTTCTAAACGATATAACTGTAAAATATTGATAAATCATTAAAAATATTAAAGAATACAATTATTATGCAAAATGTTTATAATATAATTATACTTTAACGTAATTATTAGAGACTCAAGCAGAATATTGTTAATTATATATTGAGACAAAATGACATACATCTACATTTACAAATAAATAAATAATCTCAAGACATTTTTCCATAACATACATAACAATACAAAAGTTGTGAAAACAGTTTCATGAAAAACTTATTAACTCATTTTAGGTTTTTTTCAATGACTTAAAAATAATTAACAACTTTGCTTAATTCAATAACTATTTGCTTAGCAAAAAAAATGACATTTAATTCTTTCTTTTAATTCTTCAGTTAACTATTCCTATTGTAAATATCAAATAGGAGCAATATACTTCATTCTTAACCTTGTAACTCTAACTCTATTGTGATACATTTTTTAGTGAAACTGATGGTTTTATAGTGTTAGAAAGTTGTGTATGTGACCTTTGTCTTGTGATCGTCGCGCCTCCCCTCTGCTATGTGTGGGGTCTGTTATATTCGTCAAGGGAGTTGTACTCTGGTCTAGTATAGTTTAGTTTGGAATGTGTGCTGTGGTCTAACGNATTGGAGTTCGAATCTGTACGGGTCGATAAATTCTCAAGAATTTTTTGAGTTGTGGTCCGTCCGGATATGTCTGGGCCCAGTTCGTCACCACCCGGCCTCCCCAAACCCATAATAAGCTTGCTAAAAGAGTCCCAGAGAACGGAAAGAGTTAAAAAAAATTTACTCTTGTATAAAAACTATTATTATTAAATATAAATAAAATATTTATAAATACAAAAAAATATTTTATTTTTCATATTTTTTAGAATAATCTAAGATCCTCGTAATTAAATATGTTTTATTAGCGATTTCAAAAGATGGCAGCGCTGTATAAGTATCTACTGTATGCTGTATTAGTGAGGAGTCGTGTGGTCTGATGGGGAAGATGTAGTGTTTTTATAAAAATGAGAACGGAAGGGTTATCCCAAAAACAAAATGAATAATTACGAGAACGTCTTTAACGTTCGGTAAGTTTAATATTGTATAAGTTTTCGAATATGAAATTGTTTATACGGTTGTGATATTAAAACTTGGCGAGAGTCCAGTTTGAAAATGACTTTATGATTTTAAAAAATGTGATTGGGGGAATTGAAACGTCGATCGGATATCTTTGAGAATATAATAATGCACTTTAAAAATCTCGCATCTGTTATGTTCTAATGAAAATTTAAAATTCTTTAAAAATAATTTAAGATTTTGAACTAAAATTTCTGTTAAATCTGTTAAATTCCAGATGTGATTTATCAGATTTAATAACAAATTCTATGTAAATAATTCTAATCATTTATTATTATTATAAGTTAAAATAAAATTTATTTATATACGAAGTGGTTAAGGAAAAATGTTATTTTTCTGTACAGTTAGAAAAATATAAACAAAAAATTTAATATAATAAGAAAATATTACGGGATACGTCGAGTCGAATTAACGAAATTACGTTCGACCGAATTTATTTTAAATTAAAACTAATTAATTTGAAATTAATGTCATAAAATAACGACGTTNATTTTTTTAATAAACATGTTATCACAAAATTCTGGAAATAAAATTGTAAAAATAATAATAAAAAGCAGAAATTAACACTTTCAGCAAGAGCTGCATGCGGCTCTCGGAGCTGCATTTGCCCATGTCTGTATTATACTATCAGCAAATATAGAGAGAAGAGATGCAAAAGTTTTCATGATGTTAACATAATCAATGGAAATAATTTATCCTCAATTCGTGCACTAATTTTGTTGTTTAAATAATTAAATTTTGAGACTAATGACCAAGACAATTAAGGCAACAGCCTACTAATCTAGGGATCTGGGATTAAATCTGGTAGGCAAAAGTCCAAGAATATTTTGGGGGGTTGTTGTCTCAGATATGTTGGACTTTTTCCTCACCACTTGGCTAACCCATAATGGAATAATGGAATTAAAAAAAAAAAAAACAGTTTTGGTGCCCACAGGACACAAAGAATTAAAAAAAATTATAACAAAAAACCACAGTTGACCACAATCTTTAATCACTTGTAACTTTGAATTTAATACAATTGTAGACAAAGTGTCCATATGCTCTTCTGATGTGAAATGTATAAATTATCTTAATAAACTGGTCAAACTGTAAATTGATTTGTTTATAACTTTCCAAAACAATAAATTTAAATTCAGCATCCATTACAAAAACACTTCTCTAGTCTTCTCAATTAAAGGATTGCATCATTCTGAATTCATAACTGAGAATTAAAATCAGCAGATATTGAAGTGTTATATAACTTGCACCTGCTTTCAAAATTAGTTTTTAAACACAAATAACAGGTTAACCATAGGAATTTACAATAGACATTAAGACTTTTGTTTGTCAAAATTTCAAAGCAATAATAAATGTGAATAAATAACAACAAAATTATGATTGAAATGATAAAACTAACATTGATAATATTCCAAGATAGTAATGTAAAATTAAATAAATTATTTTAAGTCAATGTTAAAACTAAAAATTAAAATTTAAAGTTAAATAAGGACTATTTAAATTAATAGTTTAAAAAATTTGATAATCATTTTACACAGATCCATCATCACATTCAAGTAAGTCAAAATTTCATTAACCTATTTACTAGTTTTTTTTCTCACTTACTTTTAAAAGAGCAACTGCCTTGTGAACCTGTTTTTCACGACATAATAAGGCAACATGTATAAGTGTAGCATCTACTGATTTCTGTTTAAAGTTCTTTTCTAAAAGCTGGAGTTGTCGTTTACACTGTTCTAGTTGATTTGTATGAAGAAGCAACAGACAATGATTAATTGCGATTGTATGGCATTGACTGGAATTCAGTTTATACTCTAAACCATCTAATGTGGCTGTCTTCATTTTCTTTTTTGAATCAAAAACATTTTGATCCTTAAAGAAAAAAATATATTAAAAGAAGTTTATTGAATATATTTATAATATTTAAAACACATTCTAAATATTCCAGAATATAATTAAGTTTGCATTTGATTTTATTCAGTTTAAAAACTTTTAAAATATATTTCCTTCATTGATTGATTAATATTTATTTTTAAACATAAATTTTATATAAATATTTATCAATAGTTATTATTTCTATACAACATCTTTTCATTGATTACTTAATGACTTTTATAATAAACTTTGTTATTTTTTTAATATTTTTGAAAATATAAATAAAAAATTTCTATTACTTAAATTTTAAATATTAAAAAAAACAAGTAAAAGGAAAAAATATTTCAAATGATCATATAATAAATAGTAGTAAAATATTTACCTTAAATAATATCAAAGAATGACAAACTGCCAAAATATTTATTGGATTATATATAAAAGACTAATTTAATTATTAGATATAAAGTAATTTGTCTGTAGAAAGATGGTTAGGTTGCTAATGATAAATTTAATAATTAGAAATAAATTTTACTTTAAATTTAAATTATTCTAGAACTGAAGAGTTGCCAGAGCAGCCTCAAACAACTTCTGTTTACAATGTAGTTACTTTTTACATTTATGCTAACTGGACTCTCATATGATATTCATTTCAAGAGCTACTAATTATTTAACTAATTTATACTGGTCACCCACATGTACGGCAGTATCCTGATAAATAATCTGGTAGTTCATTTGGTATTACTAATTGAATTAGATTGCTGTACACATTATTATAATATTGAAGAAATTATCACCATAAAAAAAATGTAAAATGATATTTTAAATATTCTTATATAGAATTTCCAACATAACTAACAAAGTGTAAGATCTCTTATACCATTAGATAAGTGGTAAGAGTACTGATACAAATAAATATCATATAGTGAAATAATGATATCCTAATTTAATGAAAAAATTGCTTAAATTCATTATTCTGAATTTGTAATAAAAAACTTTATTCAAAAAATATAAAACATAATAGCTTCCATATAAAAAATATTTTCTATACAATAACATTTTTCAGTAAAAAATCTGATGACAGATACATAGCCAAATGATTGCCTTAAATACAAAAGCTATAAATCCACTAATTTTAATAATTAATACTAAGTAATTTGCTACTAGAGGTAAACAGTAGATGCCATCTCTTATCTAAATTAATAATTATAAATTTAAATAATTTAGAATCATCTAGAAGAAACGAATTGGCATGGGGAGGGGTATGAATCCAACCTCCAGTGTGCTTGCCAATTGTGCCACCCAGAACCTGAGCAAGCCTTCACTTCCAGATGTATTTAAATTTAGATATAACCTTATGTGGTTAATCTAATGACAAATAACTTATAACCTGAAATTAAAATAAAATTTTTTTAAAGTTACCAAAAATAAAATTCATTTTATTTATAGTAAAAAGAAATTTGAATGTTTAAAATCTGAAATATGTAATTTAAATTTCTTCTTAAATTAGTTTAGTCATTACAGTTTATCACTCATTTATTGCACCAGCAAAGACCATTAAGAAGAATAACAGTAAATTTATTTTTGCAATTTATATATTAAATATTCATTAATTAGAAACAAAATTTTTTATTGTAATTCCAAATGAATAATATTGAGCTAAATTTATTAAAATGAATAATTCATAAAACTATAGAGATGATTTTCCATTGTAATATATATAATAATTAATGTTTTTGAAATTCTAATTTATCTAATTACAAATTCTCTAGTTTATCAAAACTTTATAATCTAACGTAATTAAACAATTTTAAAATATATCTCTTAAGATTTCTGCTTCAGCAACAACTTACTTTGTTTATTGTTACAACATTATTAGAAGCCACAGCAGCAAGAGCAATATCAGTGGGTCTGCAAAGCACACAAGTTAAATTTAGTAAATATTAAAATTTTAATATTAATACTGAAAAAATATTTATAAATAAAACATTTAAATAACAAGTTAAAATTCAAAATATTCTTATGTTTGAAAAAAAAAACCTTTTATGCATAAATATATATAAATGATTAGGCCATGAAATATCAATATTCTAAAACATTTCATATTAATTCATATAATTTAATTTCAAAATTCTTCCTGTACTTTCTTTGAACTAATCTTTGCAGATATTAACAAAATTTACAAAGAATAGTCCAAGAAATAAATTTTAAAATTTATTATTAGATATAGGAGCATATTACATTTCAAAATAAATTCTAAATTTAAAGTCTATGGAATTTCAGAGTTATAATTAACATAAATAAATAAATAATAATTATAAATTTACAACAGTCCAGTTTCATAATATTAACTCAAATAAAAAATGTATTAATTTAATAATTAAACAGCTATTTGACAGTCAAATTCACTTTTTTGAAACTAATACCTAGTTATCTAAAATTTATATTTTTCTAATCTGATATTATATTAGAAGTGATTATTATTATAGTAAAAAAAATGTATTCTAAACTAAATTTAACCATTATAATTTTCAAAGTTATCAGATATTGAATTATGAATATAGAACAAATTGTTCCATATTCCTAATTTGTTAGCTATTGCAACAAAATTGTATTCATATTATTGTTGAAATAACTAATGAACTATCAACTTAGAAAATGCTTAGAACTAAATTACATTAACTGTTCACATACCTTTGTTTTAATACTTGATTATACAATTTTAAAGCCTGATCTACTTTTCCTTTCATTTGCAAAGCATATCCCATTTGAGTCCTTTAAATAGAATAAACTCATAAATGTCTTATACTAAGCTATTCTTTGCTAAAAAAAAGCCTTACTATACTTTTTTAAGGACAACTCTAAATTTAATATTCATCAATTATAAAAGTAATAATAAAGTTTTACTATTATCAATCTTAACTCAGAGTGACTACGTGCAAATTTTTAAATATCTGCATCATATATACAGTGGTGGACAAAACTTTATACACACATATATATATATATAGTACAGATATTTATATATATATAAAAATCAAAAATCATATCAATATGGAATTATTACTACTTTAATTAATTGAATATGGCCAAATTATCAAATTATTTCTTGGTCTAGAATATAAAGATCAATTCAGAGCATAAACTATGTAACATATTAAGCAAAATATCAAATATATATGCATTTTAGTTTTTATAATAACTAGTGTTTCAGTTTCAGTTTAAAAATTTTCTTTAATTCTAAAATAAAAAGTTTTTACCGAATAACTCCAAGTTCTGACTCAATTTCTTCTTCTGGTACATCATCATCTTCAAGGGATTTTTTACAAAGTTCTGTTATAAAGTATTATAAAAAAATAATAAAAAACATGTAACATATTATTAATCAAACATAATGTTTACTTTCAAAATGAAAAACATTTTATACACTATAATTCATTCTAAACATAAGATAAAGAAAATAATTTTATTACAAAAACATATTTCAAGGATTCTGAGCTTTGAAACAGATATATTTAAGAACAGATAACTTTAAAATTTCAACAAATCTTTAAAAATCGTTTACTCTTACAGAATTTCAAACACTTATGTAAATAATCTATATTCACAAAACTTATGAGTCACAGTAAAGAGATGTTTTCAAGGCATCATTTAATTAAAGCTAAGATAGCTAACAAAAAAAAACTCAAACTGTTTTCAATAATTTCAACAACAACTTAAATAAATTGTTTATTTCATAAATTTTGTAAAAATGTAAAAGCCTACCAATCTTAAAATATTACTTTTAAAAATGTTGTTTTGAATTTAGTTTTCTATGAATAATTAATTAATTTATTCATATATAAGATGAATTCTGGTAAGACAACAATTACATAATGAAAAGTATTAGATATTAACAAAATACAAGTCAGATTCATGAAATTGTTGTTAATAACAATGTTGTATGTAAACTAATGATATTATTAATAACAATTTAAAAATTTGTTGCAAGTGCAATTCACAAAAGTTATTATAGATACTGTACTGATAACAACAAAGTAACTAGCATCTTATTGAGTGTGTGGAATTATCACTTCTGTTGGCTACAGCTAGAAAGGAATTAAATGTTTAAATCCTGGTGGTTTTAGAATTTGCTAAGTAGTTGTAATCATCCAAGAAAGACAATGATATGTTATATTAAAATTAAGATATTTTATCTACTTTAAAGATCAGTTCATAATTTAAAGAAATTATAAGTTTTAAACAAAATAATACAATTGAAATTTATCACTGATGAAAGAAGTGATCTACTTCACTCTGATTTTATATAACACATCACATACCATATTTACTTATGTATAAGACAATACCATATTTATTTGTGTATAAGACAACTTCAAAAGTCACTCCTCATATAGGATGAGGTATGACTTTAGAGATAAAAATAAAGATAATTAGATTTATTAATACAATTCTAATTTTATTTTGTTTAATCACAAATAAAATATCAAATGCATGTATTAAGACAAAAAAACCATGTTTGCCTGAATACGTGATGAATAAAAAACAATACCAAAATATAATGAACAAGACCAGAAAACGTTTATTTTTAATGATTCAGAATGTGCTAATATTCATTAAAAATAACAATTTAACTAATATGAAATAATTATATTTATAATCATTGCTAAGTGACCTGTATTTCATTAATGATGTTATTGTGACAATGCACAAAGGGCCTCCCTATGCTTTGGAACCATGGGACCAAAGGGTGAACATCACATTAGTGGTGACTATTTTGTAAGGACTGACACCACTGTGTCTTTTGGNTCGATGATGGCAACTACGAATCGTGGAAGCTACAAATGCGTAGCATACTTGTTTGCAATGAACTTTGGTCGTACGTAAATGGATCCATAGAAAAACCAGACACCGATCCTGAACGAATAGATTGGCAAACAAAAGATGAAAAGGCTTTAGCATTAATCTTACTAGGCGTTAAGCAGAACCAGTTGAGCCATATAAAGAGGGCAGAAACTTCCAAAGAAGCATGGGATGAATTGGAAAGGATACATAAATCGAAAGGTCCAATTAAAAAGGCAGTGCTATACAAACAACTTTATGAGATGAAAAAGGGAACTGAACAATCAATGTCGAGACATGTAAGTGAATTTATGGAAAAGGCTGAACAATTAGAAGAAGCGGGTATCCCAATTCCAAGTGAGTTACTATCTATAATGTTACTAAATTCATTGCTCGATGAATACGAGACATTTCGAATTGCCATCGAGTCCAGAGACGACATACCGAAACCTGAATTATTAAAAATAAAATTAATTGAAGAAGAAACAAGATGACAAGAGAAGGACGAGTTTTTAGTCGAACAAAGTGCACTGTACATGGGACCGAAACAAAAGAAAAGTTCCTTCCGACAAAACTACCCAAAAGGAAATAATCATTCTTCTTCACAATTCACAGGAACATGTTACATATGCGCTAAACCGGGCCACCGTGCAGCTGAGTGTAGAAGTAATAATAGATATTCGCAAAGGAACAATACACGCAAAAAGAATGACGCTATGGCGGTCACAGTACAAACGGCTCAACCTCTAAACTCAACAGACTGGTGTCTTGATAGCGGAGCAACCGCACATATGTGTAGCGACTGTACGAAATTTACAGAGATAAATCAAGATCACAAAGAAATACAAACTGCAGGAAAAGATGCATTAAGATCCGTTGGAACTGGAACAATTAATATAAGCGTGCGTGTCAACAACACCAAAAATACAATTAAGCTACAAGACGTGATAGCTGTTCCAGATTTGAGAAACAACTTGATATCTGTATCTAAAATTACAGAACATGGATATTCTGTCACATTCAAAAGAGAATCTGCAACTGTTATTCGCCAAGATGGGTCCATCGCCTTAATAGCAAAGAAAAGAGATCAGCTGTACGTAGTAGAAACATTAGATCCGCAACCAAAACGCAAAGCGGGACGCCCACGATTAATTAAAAGTGGAAAACCTGGAAGACCAAAGAAGGTGTATAATGAAACAGCAGATATCGCAAAATGTGACGAATTGCCAGATCCTACAAGTGTAACAGAAGCATTAAGCCAGGAAGATAGAGAGGAATGGTTAAATGCCATGGATTCGGAATATAAGTCTTTAATGGAAAATAATACATGGGAATTAGTACCACGCCCAAAGGACAGAAAAATAATTTCAAATAAATGGGTGTACAAAAAAAGAAAAAAAATTATTAAATGATAAGTTTCAGTGTATACGCAGACTCCGGGCACACCGATAGAGAGGGTGTTAGAAAGTTGTGTATGTGACCTTTGTCTTGTGATCGTTGCGCCCTCCCCTCTGCTATGTGTGGGGTCTGTTATATTCGTCAAGGGAGTTGTACTCTGGTCTAGTATAGTTTAGTTTGGAATGTGTGCTGTGGTCTAACGAACATCGCTTTCTAGTTCTCTCCATTTTTCTGTGTGTTACCTTAGACATTACCCTCCATTATATCCAAACCCTGACATATAGTAAGTAAATGTTACATTTTTTTTTAAGTGAGATAAGTAGTCTAAATTTAAAAATGTAAGTTATATATTCAATTTATTTTTCTGACTTCTAGCTCTCAAATGAAATAGTATTGAAATTCAATATGAATGCTGCTTTAACTATTAAACAAATAATCACATCATAAACAGTAATGTTTTATTCATAAATCAAATGTTTTCAGATTATTTGATAAATCATAGTCAAGACATAGAACAATTTAACCTGTCTTGTGTTGTTCCTGAGTATTTTCATGTTGACCTCATTTGACCTGACCCATTGACCTTGAATATATTAGTTTCTGCATCGGAACATTTTTTAAAACATCAGATGTTGCTACTTGTACGGAATTCCGAAATTAGTGACTCATATCAATAGAATCATTATGTTATCTAGTTTTTGCACAACAGGATATTACAATAATAGGAACAGTTGTTTATAAGAAATCACAAAGGAAAGTAGACAGTTTGTCTCTGATTTGACATGGCAATGGCTGGGAGAAATAGCACTCTGAATAAGTCAGAAATGATCAAATATGTATTTAATTTAGGTTCCAATGAGTTTGAATTTTCAGGCAGCAATGACGAATATATACAAAATGAAAATGTAAGTGATGGTAGTAGTGATAGTGAACACGAAATACAAGTGGATACAGAGGCCAATCATGCGGTCATACTCAAGGAAATAATAGTGCAAAATGTCCACAATTTAGTAGTGATGATGGTTGGATCCATACAAACTTCAGAAGCCCTCAAATAAACAGTTTCACAGGACAATGTAATTTACAGAGTGATGTTACACCATTTGACAGCTTTAGTGTATTTTTGATGATGAAACAAGATTGTTGAAGAAACTAACAGGTATGGTGATAGTTTGATGAACTGTGACAATTTATGAGAAAACGGTTGTATAAAAAACTGGAAACAACAAATCCACAAATTAGAGAATTTATAGGACTTATTATGGTCACAAGTATCATCAGAAAATCGTGCCAAAGTATGTACTGTACTTTACAATTAAAGATGTTTTTTCTACACCATTTTTTTTGAGTGTGATGTCACACAACTGCTTTCTGCTTTTATTGTCATGTTTGCATTTACAGACACTAATCAAGCCTCAGGTGACAATGATAAATTGCATAAATTATGCAGTGTTATTGATCATTTTTGCCACAGGTTCAAATATGCTTACATTCCAGATTAAAATGTGTATGTAGAAGAAAGTATTATGGGAAATCAGACTGGGATTTAGACAGTATATACCGAGCAAGTGTGCTCATTTTGGTGTAAAAAGCTTTGAAATTTGAGAGTCACAAACAGGATATGTTTGGGACTTTTTAGTTTACATGGGAGCTACAACAGAATATGGAAATTTTCTGTCGTAGCTCCCATGTGGTGGACAAGGTGAGAAAGTTGTGTTTACTTTATTAGAACCATTGCTCAGTAAGAATCACAAAATTTTTTTAGAGAGGTTTTTCACCTCACTAATATTAGCAAAAATGCTTCTGGATAAACAAACATATGTATGTGGAACTGTGAATAAAAATCAGATTGGAATGCCACACAATTTTCCTGATTGTAAACTGAAGGAGGGGGAATTTATGACCTGTCAGAAAGATGAATTGTCTGTGTTTTGTTGGAAAGATAAAAGAGATGTGACAATTCTAAGTACAATGAGTAACAACGAATTCTCATATTCTGATAAATGTAACAGATCAGGAGATACAATAATGAAGCAAAATTGTGTTTTAGAATATAATTGAAATATGGGTGGAATTGATCTGTGTGATGGAGTGATATACAATTATCCGTGCATGGAAAAAACCAGTGAAATGGTATAAAAAAGTGTTTTTTCATATGCTGGATATTGCACTATATAATGCTTGTGTTTTGTATTGCCAACATATGAAAACACAGATATCATTTCTTGATTTTTGTATCTCTGTTATTAGAAAAGTGATGAAAAAGTTTCACACAAGCAGACATGTAGTCTGCCGTGGCTGACCATCACATGAAAATCCGTTACATTTATCTGAACGGCATTTTCCTAGTTTTATACCAACAATAGAAAAAACATCCAACCAGAGTTTGTAAAGTCTGTTCAGCAAACAAAAAGCAAGTAGACTCACATTATCAGTGTGAACAATGTTCTGTTCCACTATGTGTTGTTCCTTGCTTTATCACACTAAAACTAACTTCTGAAATAAAATTTTTTTGTTTTTACATTTCCTAGTAGGTCTATTTTGTGTGTGTAAAATATAAAGTAATTTGGATCAATACAATAGCCACAATTATTACTTTTCTAAAATGTGTGATTGCATTAGGCTTAACATTGAAAAAAATTCAATGTGAAATGACACACAACAAAGAAAATATTCAACATTGGATAGGTTAAAATGGGAATATACTAATTAAGAATTTTTTGTACAGATTATGTAGCAAAATATTGCACGAACATTTAAATATACCATTAAAATTGTATATTTAATTTGACTATATTACAACCATCATTAGTTGACTAATGGTTATAATACAGTTGTTTTAATAATAAAGTACTTACCACTTGAGCAGAAAGTTCTTTTAATTTATCATTGCTTTGTGATGAATTTTGTAAAATAGACCAAGCTTCTTGAATTCTATTCAATCGATATAAACAGTAGGCCTTTTCAAATTGTAGCTCACTAAAATGTAAATAAATCTTATTTTACAAAATTTTTAATTTAAATTGAGATATAAACACCATACCTAAGTGTAGAATGCTTTTCCAATATGTTATAAGCATTTTCAAAATCTGACAAATGAATTAAACACACAACTTTGCAATGAAGAGCTTTATCATCATCTGGAACTTCTTGAAGAACTGCAAAATAATAAGTTAGTTAAAAATTAATTGATTTCTACGTCAAATATATATTAGGTTGTAAAGGTGAAATATAGACATTTTCATGTATATTATAATATATATACAGGTATACCTCATCTTACATTGGTAATTTGTTCTAGGAGAGGCACTTAAGTTGCATTTACTTGTCAATAGGCTAAACCACAAATAACCAGTCCCAGTTCTGTATTTTATTTATAAATGTATTTTTAATAGTGATGTAATGAATATTCGGTTACTATTCGGTATTTGGCCTATTTTTCGCTATTCGGCCAAATACCAAATATTTAATCACTATTTGGCCGAATACCGAATACCTAAAAATAGGAGTAAGAAATAACAAAAACACATTAATTAATAATAAATTAATACCAAAATAATAAATACCAAAATAATTAATAAATTAATCATTTATTAATTATTTTGCCAAAATAATTAATAAGCCAAAATAATTAATAAATTAATCATTTTGGTATTTAGATTTAATGTTGTTGGGTTAGTGTTGTTTGTTTATATTTATTTATAACTTATAACATGCACAAAATAAAAAAATAATAATATTAGTCACATGTATTCACAATTTATAATTACAAAGATCAGCACATGTACACACCTATTCGTTCGAGAATTGTCGCACACATGTGAGGGTCTGACCCTGCCTATCCTTTTTAAGCGCTCGTCTTTGCTATTTCTTTTCTCTTTCCTCCATCTCTCTAGTCCACATATGCCTATGCATAAATCATAATACACGCTCACGATACTTTTGATTCGTCACTTTTCAGTCGTAGTTTTTCCATTTTATAATTATGTGACTCATAGCTTTGTGATAACGCAGAAAAGAGACAGATAGGACATCGGTATATGTCACAGTTATGATTTCACAGATTCGAGACAGCTTGGTAGCCCGAACGGTCCCAGGCTTTCGCCCGTGCACACTAAGTGACTTTCAATACAAGCATTTATCTTTCCGAAGTCTATGACAACAATTGTTTGGCATTGACAGCTGCAAATTTCGCTCCAATAAGCTGCTTCGACTCGTTCAATTATGTTATCAACTCAATTTCATATTTATTTTCACATTTTCACTTCACGGTCCTTCTCTGTTCTTTTTCCGTTATTTATACATGTAGGTCATTTCATTGTTATTCACATTTGATATCATCATTTATCACATACTGCCATGATGCTCTTGTCTGTCCGCTACAACTGTCAAGAATTAATGCAATTGGCGAAGCGTAGTGACAGCATGCCAATAGAGAGCAGGGTCTTTGCCATAATGAGGTTTGTGCGCCAATTTTCGTATGTGCATTAATAAAGCCGAATAGTTTGGCCAAATATTCGCCCACGCTCCTGGCCGAATATACTATTCGTTGCAACAATAATTTTTAATAATATATGGTTATTAAGAATCTATTTTAAGCTTACAAACAAATAAATTTTAGTTTTTAATATAGTACAGAAAAAAAAGTAATCTAAATTTACAAATACATGTACGTACATACTTGTAAATACTGTATACATGTTTACAATTTGGTAATGTTTGCAGCACATCACGAACTCTATTTATGAATGTGGTTTGCTCTAAGACATTATAAAATAAGATGATTTTGTAAGGTTAAATAACAAATACAGTTATTAAAATTATTTTGCGATAGTAGAAAATAAACTAATTTATGTTAAATTTACCAATATGGAGCGGTGCTGACAATGATGCCAAACAGTAGATATTGGAACTAACATAAAAATGCCAATATTGAGCTCTTAAAGACCACTAAAAAAGATGACAACACAGAGTCACAGATGTTTTCATTTTCATATTTTGTTCTCTAGGATTTATAATTATTATATTAACATTTACTATAAATGTATGTATTTTAATATGATTTTATGTGCTTTTAACACTTTTCTAGTGATATTACATCTTCAATATTTGTGGCAGACAGACGTAAAGTCGAATAAAACAACAAACTTGATTTTTATTTTTCCAGAATTGGACAATCTCGATAGAAAAACAAGAAAACTCATGACCATTTATTGTTCGCTACATCCACGCAGCGATGTAGACCGGTTGTATCTGCCTAGAAGGTTGGGTGGTTGAGGCCTATTACAAGTAAAACAAACTGTTGAAGAAGAAAAATATGCACTGGCAGAATACGTCAAGGACAGTAGTGAGCCTGCATTGATTGCTGTCAATGATAGAAAACTCCTTAAAGCACAGCAGACAAAGAATCAGTATAAGAAAACTACATTACAAGCTAGAGCTGATAGCTGGCGTAATAAGGCGTTACATGGACAGTTCCTGGACAAAATTGAAGGAAAGGTGGATAAAGAAAGAACCTGGTTATGGCTTACCAATGGAGCATTGAAGAAGGAAACAGAAGGCCTGATTTTTGCAGCCCAGGAACAAGCAATCAGAACAAATGCAATTAAGGCAAGAATTGAAAAATCTGCTGATGATCCAACATGCAGACTATGTAAAGAAGCTGATGAAACTATTGATCATATTCTCAGCTGCTGCAAAAAAATTGCACAGACAGACTATAAACAGAGACATAATTCTGTGGCCAAAATGATCCATTGGAACCTGTGCCACAATTATCATATACCTACAGGGAAAAATTGGTGGAAACATAATCCCGAAAAAGTAGTTGAAAATGAATGTGTCAAAATACTATGGGACTTCCGGATCCAGACTGATAAAGTTCTGGAACATAATACGCCAGACTTCACGATTGTGGAGAAGAAGAAAGTGTGGATTATAGATGTCGCCAT
>NW_019384946.1:19342-24712 GCF_000671375.1 Centruroides sculpturatus | reverse complement strand
GTTCTCTCCTGTACAGGTGTGATACCACACACACTACACAAAAGCCTGGGAACATTACAATTGAGTAGAAATACATACATCACACTACAGAAGGCCACTATATTGAATACATGCCACATTGTTAGGAAATTTCTTAATACAGACACACACACACATTTAATTTTAGTTTTGTTTTGGTTGCTATGCCTTGACTCTGGTCCGGCATAGTACACAGCCACCGGTGTGTACCGAGTATAACCCACTAAACCCAACACATAATAATAATAATAATAACTCACCACAAAAATAATTAATAGAACTCAATTGAAATTTTCCCCATAGACTTACAACGAGAATCCAAAACTCAATGTGCTGATGTTATTTTTGAAAAGAATTTTTGTGCAAGGTATAATACATTAAGATATGTATCAATAAGTTCAATTTTTCCAGAAAAAAAAATCAGTATTAAAAAAATAACAAGAGCTCTGCCATATTTCAAATGTTGGGTAGCACACACTCAAACAAAACAATGAAAAATTTTCCCATTGACATAGAGATGACCATTAACCCTAAAATCTCCCATTCTAGGGTGAACTTTAAAATTTTGTCTCCATTACAACATGCCATTTTATTACTTCTAGTAAAAAATTTTATTTGAATCAGTTGAGTCATTACTTTGCAAGACATGTTTCAGTAATTTAAGTTGCTGCACTTCAATTAAAATTTTTGTTGTGGATTTTGTACAAAATTTAAAAAATATACCAAAATGGCAAGATAATGCTNACTTAGTAAATTAATCATTTTGGTATTTAGATTTAATGTTGTTGGGTTAGTGTTGTTTGTTTATATTTATTTATAACTTATAACATGCACAAAATAAAAAAATAATAATATTAGTCACATGTATTCACAATTTATAATTACAAAGATCAGCACATGTACACACCTATTCGTTCGAGAATTGTCGCACACATGTGAGGGTCTGACCCTGCCTATCCTTTTTAAGCGCTCGTCTTTGCTATTTCTTTTCTCTTTCCTCCATCTCTCTAGTCCACATATGCCTATGCATAAATCATAATACACGCTCACGATACTTTTGATTCGTCACTTTTCAGTCGTAGTTTTTCCATTTTATAATTATGTGACTCATAGCTTTGTGATAACGCAGAAAAGAGACAGATAGGACATCGGTATATGTCACAGTTATGATTTCACAGATTCGAGACAGCTTGGTAGCCCGAACGGTCCCAGGCTTTCGCCCGTGCACACTAAGTGACTTTCAATACAAGCATTTATCTTTCCGAAGTCTATGACAACAATTGTTTGGCATTGACAGCTGCAAATTTCGCTCCAATAAGCTGCTTCGACTCGTTCAATTATGTTATCAACTCAATTTCATATTTATTTTCACATTTTCACTTCACGGTCCTTCTCTGTTCTTTTTCCGTTATTTATACATGTAGGTCATTTCATTGTTATTCACATTTGATATCATCATTTATCACATACTGCCATGATGCTCTTGTCTGTCCGCTACAACTGTCAAGAATTAATGCAATTGGCGAAGCGTAGTGACAGCATGCCAATAGAGAGCAGGGTCTTTGCCATAATGAGGTTTGTGCGCCAATTTTCGTATGTGCATTAATAAAGCCGAATAGTTTGGCCAAATATTCGCCCACGCTCCTGGCCGAATATACTATTCGTTGCAACAATAATTTTTAATAATATATGGTTATTAAGAATCTATTTTAAGCTTACAAACAAATAAATTTTAGTTTTTAATATAGTACAGAAAAAAAAGTAATCTAAATTTACAAATACATGTACGTACATACTTGTAAATACTGTATACATGTTTACAATTTGGTAATGTTTGCAGCACATCACGAACTCTATTTATGAATGTGGTTTGCTCTAAGACATTATAAAATAAGATGATTTTGTAAGGTTAAATAACAAATACAGTTATTAAAATTATTTTGCGATAGTAGAAAATAAACTAATTTATGTTAAATTTACCAATATGGAGCGGTGCTGACAATGATGCCAAACAGTAGATATTGGAACTAACATAAAAATGCCAATATTGAGCTCTTAAAGACCACTAAAAAAGATGACAACACAGAGTCACAGATGTTTTCATTTTCATATTTTGTTCTCTAGGATTTATAATTATTATATTAACATTTACTATAANAAAAAAAAAAAAAAAAACTAGCAAAAACTGCACAGAAATCAGAATAAATTAAATAAACTATAAACCAATAAAAAATAAATAAACTGAATTGAAAAATAGACTAGATCTGGTTTGAAAAAGACTAAAATGATAATACTGGCTTCTATTAATGAAAGTACCCAAAGATCTTCCTTCCCTTTTGCAGTTCCTCATCAGCATGAATCCTTTCCATGAATTCATGCAGAGTATACAGAGGAAGTTAACAGGTAGTCCTTTCAAGGAACGAATTTTAGACCCCACCTGTGACCTAATGTGACCTAGTTACACGCTTTGTTGGTTTCAATTTTGGTGGGGATGAAACATTTTGTTTTTAATATATATATATACAGAATAAAGATAAAAACAATATGAAAAATAATTCACTTTTATAACCACTTAAAATGTGGTTTTTTTGGACGAATGAACTGAAATGTGTCCTTCAAATCTGATATTCACCTAAGTTCAAGAATTACTGAGAATACAATTTTATTCTGGAATGTTACTGTGATTGATGTTGGAGAGTCCTAAATATTGGTATAAATTCTGTCACAGATTGTACCTTTACTGAAGAGGGATCGGCAAGAAATCCAATCTGAAATGCAATTAATTAAATAAAATATATGAGAAGTCTTCTGAGTAATTCTTGAATTTGGGGAATGTTGAATTCGAAGGACATAACACTTCAGTTTATTTGTTCAAAAAACCCCCCTTTTAAGTGGTTATAAAAGTGAATGATTATATCCAACAAATATTACTAGTTTAAGCTTCATAACAAAGAAAAATGTTTATAAATTGACGATAAAACTTTTATTTAGCTATTTAATTGAGACAATTCAGGAAAAGTTCTTAAATTTTCTGTGCAGGAAATGAGTGACTATTTTGTTTTAATTTGAGCCAAGGTGAGATCCATTAAATAATGTCAAAAAACATTTTAAAATAAAAACATATTCTTTTTTCTTTTTCAATTTCTTGTTTCTGTTTTCATAAAAATCGAAACCAGAGTTCTGTAACCAAGACTGACTCATCATTACTATGAGTGCATAATTGTGTAAGTTGACAGCAATGTAACAGTGACTGAAGTGATCAAACATAAAGTAAACATTTCAATTTCATTTTTAAAACAAAATTTCTGCATTTTGAAAACTTTTTGCAATTAATGCCTACAAGCTTAGTCAAGATGCTATTTCATTTTTTGTGGCTATTGCCTATTATTATTTTTCTACCCTAAATTTCCCCATAACTGCTTTCGTTTTCTCCAAACCTCATTCACACAGTCAGAGAAATTTTGTATCTCTATTTTAGCAATATTTTAAATGTCAAAAAATTATTTATAATAGGAATTTAAGTGAAAAACTAAATGTTCAAAAAATATCTATACANTCATTTTCATATTTTGTTCTCTAGGATTTATAATTATTATATTAACATTTACTATAAATGTATGTATTTTAATATGATTTTATGTGCTTTTAACACTTTTCTAGTGATATTACATCTTCAATATTTGTGGCAGACAGACGTAAAGTCGAATAAAACAACAAACTTGATTTTTATTTTTCCAGAATTGGACAATCTCGATAGAAAAACAAGAAAACTCATGACCATTTATTGTTCGCTACCTCCGCGCAGCGATGTAGACCGGTTGTATCTGCCTAGAAGGTTGGGTGGTAGAGGCCTATTACAAGTAAAACAAACTGTTGAAGAAGAAAAATATGCACTGGCAGAATACGTCAAGGACAGTAGTGAGCCTGCATTGATTGCTGTCAATGATAGAAAACTCCTTAAAGCACAGCAGACAAAAGAATCAGTATAAGAAAACTACATTACAAGCTAGAGCTGATAGCTGGCGTAATAAGGCGTTACATGGACAATTCCTGGACAAAATTGAAGGAAAAGTGGATAAAGAAAGAACCTGGTTATGGCTTACCATTGGAGCATTGAAGAAGGAGACAGAAGGCCTGATTTTTGCAGCCCAGGAACAAGCAATCAGAACAAATGCAATTAAGGCAAGAATTGAAAAATCTGCTGATGATCCAACATGCAGACTATGTAAAGAAGCTGATGAAACTATTGATCATATTCTCAGCTGCTGCAAAAAAATTGCACAGACAGACTATAAACAGAGACATAATTCTGTGGCCAAAATGATCCATTGGAACCTGTGCCACAATTATCATATACCTACAGGGAAAAATTGGTGGAAACATAATCCCGAAAAAGTAGTTGAAAATGAATGTGTTAAAATACTATGGGACTTCCGGATCCAGACTGATAAAGTTCTGGAACATAATACGCCAGACTTCACGATTGTGGAGAAGAAGAAAGTGTGGATTATAGATGTCGCCATACCAGGTGACAGTAGAATTGACGAAAAACAACAAGAAAAACTTAGCCGATATCAGGACCTAAAAATTGAACTGCAACATCTCTGGCATAAACCAGTACAGGTGGTCCCAGTGATTATCGGCACACTGGGGGCTGTGCCAAAAGATCTTAGTCAGCACTTACAAGCCATAAATATTGACAAAATTACTATCTGTCAGTTGCAAAAGGCCACCTTACTTGGATCTGCTCGCATCATTCGAAGGTATATCACACAGTCTTAAACGCTTGGGAAGTGTTCGACTTGTGGTTTTATGTTAACCAGCATTTATACCCTGTTTGCTATGTGGACATTGAATAATAATAATAACTCTCCCGTGGTCACCACCTGGTCGTGGTGGAAGAGCCCAGTAGTTTTACAGATCCATAGGGCAATGCAGGCTGGAGCACAAGCTCCTGGTAGGGACACCCATGCCAGTAAGGTCTATGGGGAGAAATGAAGCTAAGAGTGACCACACACCCACATTCTGTGGAGATAATCATTATGGTAGTAACCAGATCAAAGTGTGATACCGGCTCGGATGTCGCCCGGGTTAACAAGGTCTGCGTTCGTGGGTTAGGCAGAGACTCACTTACGAAAAATAGGCTCCAGTCTCCCTTGGTTACCGGTGGCGAAAGCAGCACCGGCCCAAGCATGGCTACTGCAATGCCCTCAACAGATGTGAGAAATCAACCTAGCCGTGGTGTTTCTGTGGCAATGCATCCACAGACCACATAGGCTGGAAATGCCAACGGATGAAATGGACATCAGAAATGAACGAGTTTATCATCCGCACTTACTAACTACACCATCA